>NC_069126.1:5536120-5783620 GCF_026914265.1 Mya arenaria
ACCACATGGAGTGTCCCAGTGTGCGTACACGTGTACCTCGTGCATTTAAGGGCTGTAGGGGAAGCACTTACCTGCGTTGCGTGGCGTTCAGGGCGAGTCTATATACGAGGCTAATGATCGCGTACATGACACAGAACACTATCGTCTCCTTATAGATGAGCTTGTAAACGCTCCCCCTCCAAGCCTTAAGCAGTCGAAAGAACCCCAAAAATGAGGCGCTCGCGACCTTATACTGATATATGATAGTCATCTTCACTTTACACTTTTAGTGATTTATGAAGTCATCCTCATCACACACTTTAAGTTGTTTATGAAAGTCATTCACACTTCACACACTGTTAGTGGTTTATAAAATTCATCCACATCACACACTGTTAGTGGTTAATGAAAGTCATCCTCATCACACGCTGTAAGTGGTTAATGAAAGTCATCCACACCACACACTGTTAGTGGTTTATGAAACTCATACACACCACACACTGTTAATTGTTTGTGAAACTCATCCACATCACGCACTTTTAATGGTTTATGAAAGTCATCATTATTCACACATCTGAATTTTGGAGGTCGTTGCAGGTGTATATTTTTATAATTGCAATCGACAGTTCAACGTTCAAACTTTAACGGGAATGTTTGACTTGATTGAAATCGAGACCTCGCATTTTTACTGGTGAATTATCTTAAATACACCGACAACAACTCGATACATAAATGCAAATTATACACTTTCACTATTTTTAAAGTCCACACTTTGCACACATTTCCAAATATATCACACTTTTTACTGGTATTTTGCATTGATGCTTTCATAAATCGTTGTTTTTGTACATTATATAAATCCACTTCACATATGGACATCTTTCTGTAATGGTGTCCTAACTACTAGTAGGCTGAATTTTTATTCACCCTTTTACATTAATATTATCATAAAAACCACGTTTAATTTAATACATGACACACTTATTTCACCCCATCTATATATCATTAATCCAGCTTACGTACATATCTTTGTGTTTTTTTTTTGTTGCAAAATGTTGTATACACCTTTTCATATAAGATTACAACGCTTAAATTTGCATTTACGTCACTAAATAAAAACGCAACAATAACTTTTATTAATCAAGTCAAATTTATATTTACTCAAACTGAACGATCTAGCTTAACAACATTTCATTAACATCTCAAGTAGAGTTTACCAATGACAGCGACGTAGCGTTCAGTATTTTAGACAGCCGTAACGTTAAAGTGTTAACGTCTAAAACGTAACTTCCCCCATGCTCAACGTAAACCCAGCGTCAAAATATTTACATATGTTTATATATATAACGTTTTATAAGTGCAAACTGTCTTGACATGAACTTTTAAGTGTCCCTTTTCGCGCTGCACTGATGTTTAATTGATAAGAACTGTTTTCAGCAACCCTGTTTCACTAAATTAACCACGCGCATATGTTAATATGTTAATCGCTTATTTGATTACTGAATTAATCACATTGTTTTCTTCAGATAATGATGACACTTTTCTTTATAACTGACGTTATTTTTCTGTATACTCCTTGCATAACTATTGTTTAAAAGTATCCCTATTTTCTCTTCATAATCCATAAGTCATTATATAATCAGTTTACGAATTTTAAAAGATCATGATGAACCAAAAAGCTCCTGATTAAATAAATAGTTATAACCGTTTTCTATCTTGTCCGAAGTGACTTATCTCGCGATACACCAACCCTTGGCCAAATATATCCCATATAATGATACTTACTGGGAGATAGTCATTTATCTCAAAGTAAGTTATTTAACTGCACCTGTCAGATTTTAAAGGCCCATATACTTCAGGTTTTTAATATTCAAAAAAGGAATTAAAAGATAACAAAGAGAAGAATGGGAGAAAAGTTCGTCGGTAACATGATTGAGCACGATAGCCCCAAGGTCTTCAGTCAGTGACCCTACCGAATGCGCCACTGCGGCTTAATACCAACACATTTGAGAGTTGCAGCTGAATTTGTAATTTGAATATGTTTGTTTGTTTTTTGTTGTTGTTTTTTTGTTGTTTTTTATATTAATATAAGCAGAGTATTTTGTCATCAGGTAGAAGGGTAATTCGCCATCAGCAGTAGGGTAATTCGCCATCCGGATTTAGGGGAATTCGTAATCAGTTTGTACGGTACACGTGATTCGCTATCAGGTAGTAGGGTAATTCGCTAGCAGGTAGAAGGGTAATTCGCTAGCAGGTAGAAGGGTAATTCGCTATCAGGTAGTAGGGTAATTCGCTGTCAGGTAGTAGGGTAATTCGCTAGCAGGTAGAAGGGTAATTCGCTAGCAGGTAGAAGGGTAATTCGCAATCTTGAACAGTTGGTAAACACAACTAATAAAAAGGAAATTTTTAATATGTGTAAAATGGTATCTGTTATTCTTAAAACAATTTCGTTAAACATTACTGTTCTTATTTATTTAAGACATTTCTGCATATATTAGTTGACTCTCCCATTGTACTTAACCCATTTTTTGACTCGTAACTATAACACTGCTCGAATCCAATGATCCATGTGAAATATTTATCCTGTTAAACGGGACTTTCTGGTCTTTAAATATTTGATACACTTGAATGTATGTTATGTCTTTGAATCCTCAATTTGAGCCTCTGAAATGCAGTGTATTTATCAATTACCTCAATTATTTCATGTTGTGCATGAACTTGAGTGAATAAATGTGTTGACTTGACTTGACTTGACAACCAGGTGGTAGGGTAATTCACTATCAGGTAGTAGGGTAATTCACTATCAGGTAGTAGGGTAATTCGCCATCAGGTAATAGGGTAATTTGCTATGAAGTAGTAGGGTAATTGGCTATCAGGGAGTAGGGTAATTCGCCATCAGGTAGTAGGGTAATTCTTCATCAGTTTGAACGGTGATTCGAAATAAGGTAGTAGGTTAATTCGTCTTCAGGCTGTGTAGACATTCGCCTACAGTGAGCAGGGTCATTTGCTTTCAAATTAATTGGGAATCCCCTTTCAGTTGGTGGATTAATAAGCATCAGGTATCAGGTAGTAGGGTAATTCGCTAGCATTAGGTAGGGGAATTCGATATACGGTGGAAGGGGAATTCGAAATCATGTAGTATTGTTATTCGCTTTCAGCTGGAAGGTGAACTAGCCAGCAGGTGAATGGAAAATTATCAATGTCAGAAAGTTGGGTCATTCGCTATCAAAAAATAGGGAAATTTGTTATCCAGAAGTCGGGGTATTCGTTATCCAGAAGTAGGGGAATTCGTTATCCAGAAGTAGGGGTATTCGTTATCCAGAAGTAGGGGAATTCGCTATCAGAAAGGAGGGGAATTCGCAATAATGTCGTAGTTTTATTCGCTTTCAGGTCGTAGGAGAATTCCCTGTCATGTGGAAGGGAATTTCGCATTTAGTTGGTAAGGAATTTAGTATCATGTAGAAGGAGAACAAGCTATTGGTTGGTAGAGGAATATAACATTTTTTTTAACTAATTAGTGTTAATAAGTATATCAATCAAAGCAGAAGATATCCCTTTAAGTAAATTTGTGTAAACGCGTTTCAACATCAGCCACACATAATTGATAAAAATAGTTATCGCGTTATTTAATTGAAATCACAAAACTATCATTGTGTGTTTACATTAAAATTTTGTTAAATTTTTGTTATTTGTGTCTCTGTAGTTGTATTAATAAAATGAAAATGAAGATAAAAACAAATTTTAAAGATAATTATAAATACTTATTAGTTCTAAATTATTAATCATATCGTAAATAAGAATTGTAAGATGGGAGGTGAAAATGTATAATTCAACTGATATCAGTAGATAGTAATTATTCAGTGCAGATAGAGTGTAATGAGGCCTATTAATTGTATTTTGATATGATCTCTTAATGCTGACACATAGGTACTAGTACATAACAGAGATAGGTGTTACATTGTTTTTATATTATATACACAATGATATCCCCTCCCCAAACACGAATAAAATACAATGTTAAACATCTCGGACTGCCATCCATGAGTTGACTAGCTCCAATAACATATAGAAAAAACTGCAACCTGTAAGTTGACCAGCTCGCAAAACAAATAGAGCGTACTGCAACTTAGGAACTAACCAGCTGGTAAAACAAATAGAGCGTACTGCAACTTAGGAACTAACTAGCTGGCAAAACAAATGGAGCGTACTGCAACTTAGGAACTAACCAGCTGACAAAACAAATAGAGTGTACTGCCACATATATTCTTACGATTTTGCAAAGCACGTAGAACAAACAGCCAACTATGACTTGACCAGCTCGCAAAACAAATAAACCATACTGCCACCTATGAGCTGACAATCTTGCATAACAAATAGATCATACTGCCACCTATAAGCTGACCAGCTCGCAAAACAAATAAACCATACTGCCACCTATGAGCTGATCAGCTCGCAAAACAAATAGAACATTTTGCCACCTATAAGCTGACCAGCTCGCAAAACAAATAAAACATACTGCCACTTTTAAGATGACCAACTCGATCAACAAATAAAACATACTGCTACCTATCAGCTGACCAGCTTGCAAAACAAATAGATCATACTGTCACCTATAAGCTGACCAGCTCGCAAAACAAATAAACCATACTGCCACCTATAAGCTGAACAGCTCGCAAAACAAATAGAACATTTTGCCACCTATAAGTTGACCAGCTCGCAAAACAAATAAAACATACTGCCACTTTTAAGATGACCAACTCGATGAACAAATAAAACATACTGCCACCTATGAGATGACCGGCTCGCAAAACAAATAGAACATACTGCTGCCTAAAAGCTGATCAGCTCGCAAAACAAATAGAACATACTGCCACCTATGAGCTGAACGCCTCGTAAACAAATAGAACATACTCCCAACTATGAGCTGACCGGCTCGTAAACAAATAAAACATACTGCCACCTATGAGCTGACCGGCTCGTAAACAAATAGAACATACTGCCACCTATGAGCTGACAGGCTCATAAACAAATAGAAAATACTGCCACCTATGAGCTGACCAGCTAGTAAACAAATATAACATACTGCCACCTATGAGCTGACCAGCTCGTAAACAAATAAAACATACTGCCACCTGTGAGCTGACCAGCTCGTAAACTAATACTACATTATGCCACCTATGAGCTGACCGGCTCGTAAACAAATATAACATACTGCCAATTATGAGCTGACCAGCTCGTAAACAAATATAACATACTACCACCTATGAGCTGACCAGCTCACAAAACAAATAGAACATACTGCCACCTATGAGCTGACCAGCTCGCGTAACAAATAGATCATATTGCCACCTATCAGCTGACTGCCTCGTAAACAAATAGAACATACTGCCACCTATGAGCTGACCGGCTCGTAAACAAATAGAACATACTACCGCCTTAAGGTTGATCAGCTCGCAAAACAAATAGAACATACAGCCAACAATGAGCTGACCAGCTCACATAACAAATATATCATACTGCTACCTATGAGCTGACCGCCTCGTAAACAAATAGAAAATACTGCCACCTATGAGCTGACCAACTCGCATAACAAATAAAACATACTACCGCCTAAAGGCTGATCAGCTCGCAAAACAAATACTTGTAGAACATACTGCCACCTATGAGCTGACCAGCTCAAATAACAAATAGAACATACTGCCACCTATGAGCTGATCGCCTCGTAAACAAATAGAACATACTGCCACCTATGAGCTGACCATCTCTTATAACAAATAGAACATACTGCCACCAGTGAGCTGACCAGCTCGTAAACAAATAGTACATTATGCCACCTATGAGCTGACCGGCTCGTAAACAAATATAACATACTGCCAATTATGAGCTGACCAGCTCGTAAACAAATATAACGTACTGCAACCTTTGAGCTGACCAGCTCGCAAATCAAATAGAACATGCTGCCACATATGAGCTGATCGGCTCGTAAACAAATAGAACATACTGCCAATTATGAGCTGACCAGCTCGTAAACAAATAGAACATACTGCCACCTATAAGCTTACCAGCTCGTAAACAAATATAACATACTGCCACCTATGAGATGACCGGCTCGTAAACAAATAGAACATACTGCCAATTATGGGCTGACCAGCGTGCATAACAAATAAAACATACCGCCACTTTTAAGATGAAAACTCGATGAACAAATAAAACATACTGCCATTTTTAAAATGACCAACTCGATGAACAAATAAAACATACTGCCACCTATGAGCTGACCAGCTCGCAAAACAAATAGATCATACTGCCACCTATGAGCTGACCAGCTCGCAAAACAAATTGATTTTACTGCCACCTATAAGCTGACCCGCTCGCAATACAAATAGAACATACTGCCACCTATGAGCTGACCTGCTCAAAAAAACAAATGAAACATACTGCACTTTTAAGATGACCAACTCGATGAACAAATAAAACATACTGCCAACTATGAGCTGACCAGCTCGCAAAACAAATAAAACATACTGCCACCTATGAGCTGACCGGCTCGTAAACAAATAAAAAATACTGCCACCTATGAGCTGAACAGCTCGTGAACAAATAGATCATACTGCCACCGATGAGCTGACCGGCTCGTAAACAAATAAACTATACTGCCACCTATGAGCTGACCAGTTCGCAAAGCAAATAAAACATAATGCCACATATGAGCTGACCGGCTCGTAAACAAATAGAACATACTGTCACCTATAAGCTGACCTGGTCGAAAAACAAAACAAAACAAAACATACTGCCACTTTTAAGATGACCAACTCGATGAACATATAAAACATACTGCCACCTGACCGGCTCGTAAACAAATATAACATACTACTGCCTAAAGGCTTATCATCTCGCAAAACAAATTGAAAATACTGCCACCTATGAGCTGATCAGCTCGCAAAACAAATAGAACATACTGCCACCTATGAGCTGAACGCCTCGTAAACAAATAGAACATACTGCCACCTATGAGCTGACCAGCTCGCACAACAAATAGAACATACTGCCACCTATGAGCTGACCAGCTCGCACAACAAATAGAAAATTCTGCCACCTATGAGCTGACCGCCTCGTAAACAAATATAACATATTGCCACCTATGAGCTGATCAGCTCGCAAAACAAATAGAACATACTGCCACCTATGAGCTGACCGCCTCGTAAACAAATAGAACATACTGCCACCTATGAGCTGACCAGCTCGCACAACAAATAGAACATACTGCCACCTATGAGCTGACCAGCTCGCACAACAAATAGAAAATTCTGCCACCTATGAGCTGACCGCCTCGTAAACAAATATAACATATTGCCACCTATGAGCTGACCGCCTCGTAAACAAATAGAACATACTGCCACCTATGAGCTGACCGGCTCGTAAACAAATAGAACATACTACCGCCTAAAGGCTGATCGGCTCCCAAAACAAATAGAACATACTGCAACCTATGAGCTGACCAGCTCGCATAACAAATAGATCATACTGCCACCTATGACCTGACCAGCTCGCATAACAAATAGATCATACTGCCACCTATGAGCTGACCAGCTCGCATAACAAATAGAACATACTGCAACATATGAGCTGACCAGCTCGCATAACAAATAGAACATACTGCCACCTATGAGCTGACCGGCTCGTAAACAAATAGAACATACTGCAACCTATGAGCTGACCAGCTCGCATAACAAATAGATCATACTGCCACCTATGACCTGACCAGCTCGCATAACAAATAGAGCATACTGCCACATATGAGCTGACCAGCTCGCATAACAAATAGATCATACTGCCACCTATGACCTGACCAGCTCGCATACCAAATAGATCATACTACCGCCTAAAGGCTGACCAGCTCGCGCAACAAATAGATCATACTGCCACCTAGGACCTGACCAGCTCGCATAACAAATAGATCATACTGCCACCTATGACCTGACCAGCTCGCATAACAAATAGAGCATACTACCGCCTAAAGGCTGACCAGCTCGCAAAACAAATAGAACATACTGCCACCTATGAGCTGACCAGCTCGCAAATCAAATAAAACATACTGCCGCATATGAGCTAACCAGCTCCTCAGGCGGTTAAGTTATTGAGATGTCGCCCTGCAGAAAGATTTCATTTAATAAGAAGACGACTCATTTATAAATTAGCAGTGAATACATATAAATAACAACGAGAGATACCATAAGGTCGTGTTTAGTAAAATGATCTGAACTCGCAAGTTGGGAATAAAATAAATCGAAAATGTTTAAAGGAAAGCCAGAAGTTTATCTAAGAACTTCACGTTTGTAATTAGATTTTTGTTTTCCTTTTAAACTTTACGGTGGACTACCCGCGTGTTTTGGCTGCATAATGACTTCACCCCGCCGTGAAACCATCACGACTTCAATTGTGTTTAAATGCTATAATTGTCATAAGATAGAAGTGACTGTAATTCCTAGCCAGATCCAGATACTAGAAGACTTGAGAAAACAGGGTGAGATACAGGAGATCCGGCTGTGATACCCTAGCTCTTTGGTTCTTAAGCTTGCTTTATGTAAAGCACCCATACACGGGATACAATTTCCGTGGGTTTAATCATTACTGTGTACAACAATTCCCAATTCTACCATTTTGTTGTCGAGTGTTAAGTAAAGGTACTGGTATCATAACTGAACGTCTGTCGGCTTGACGCGACTGGTTTATTAACCCCTGACCTTCCGCATCCGAAGCGAAAGCTCTACCATTGTGCTATGGTGGAGGTCCGTTTACAATTATTGAAGTTGTGAACGCTAACTATATAGGTATGTTTTCGTGTGGACTCCTTTTTGTGTGTTACGATCTACATTATAGAAGTTGTACTTTTACAAGTACAGACATACGAGTAAAGTTAATCATGTGTCCACCAAGTTAGATATAGAACACTGAGTCATTAAATACGGTTTTGAACAAAGTCGTCATCAATATAAGACTAATTGTAATAGAAGAAACAAAGAGGATGATCAGCTTGATAGAGTTATAAGGAACATAGCAGTGTAATGTGAACTTACCGTTTTCACTGAGACCGTTTTGTCCGTGGATCATCGGGTTCATTTCAGGCGCTCATGGCAGCAGTAGAATTAATCGAATGGTTCTGCGTAATAGCGACCTCTGCAGTATTTAGCTGACAGCAGGGGCGTACCTAGGCATACTCCAGTACGCACAGGCGTACAAATGAATTAAGGTTCCCGCAAAATGGCCAGTAAAACAGTCCCACGTCAGGGGATATCGGTCCCGCTCCAACCCCATATATTATATTCGGACAAGAATATAGAAATACCTTTACTTTTTTTCACCGCTCTAAAGTGTACGGGTGTACAATTTAAAATGCTTCAGGTACGCCCCTGGATAGTATGTATGTTTGTAATCGGATTCCTGCTACTATTTAGAATAATTGGAACGATTGTTGTTTCAGTTCGATGTAAAAAAATGATTATTCATAGAGCGCAGTCATATGCCAGGAATCGGTATTTTAGCTCGTTACTTTATGTCTGAACTACATAAACGTGTATCGTCTTCATGACGAATTGTGCTTAGAAAGAGTTTTCTCTTGTCAATTATATAACCCTTTTAGCGTTGATAATTTGTTGAAATATCGTCGATAAATCATCATAACTGGTTGTATTATGCCCAATGACGTGATAAGCAGTCCATGTCATGTTGTATTTTTTTTTTTTTTCAGGTTCAAGACTAATTTAACCCAATTTAACCTGCAGCTGTTGGAATTTTCACCATACTTTCAAGTGTCTGTTGATTAAACTCCCTGTAAGTTCTTTCTTAGTTTTCACTGACCAAGACGAGGTGGTTAACCCAACAGTTTCCGATGGCGATATTTTGTGCTCTTTGTTCTCAATTTGTGAAAATAGCTAAATTGCTATCTATGTATTTTATGTTTTAAAACACCTGCACCGTTTTATGAACAGAAGTCCATTTGATTTTTTGGTTTCTCAGGGCAGTGTTGGACTGTAACTAAATCGCATTGTTTTAAAGGGCTGTACTCCGTATGATAAAATAGCGAGAAAAAAAAAGAAAATTGTCGAAAACTGACATAAACCTGGCACCGATGTGTACAATGCATTGATATTTACTAACTGAAGTACCACATAGTTTACAATTGTTTTAAGTTAAGCAGTTATATATTTTTCCATTAAAAAAGATTACTGGGTATGTCTTCCAGGTAGATTTTATTCCTATTCCTGATTGGCTAGTCGGTGTTATCATGTGATATAACCGAGGTAGGATTATAGCTTAATTATGTCTCCCATTTAGAGGAAGCCGTCGTAGCTCAATAGATACGACACTGGACTGCAATTTTGTCGACACGGCTTCGAACCCGGTCTCCAACACAATTTGTTTTTACATTTTGGTACTTCTTCTTACAGTTATGATATCAAAGCGTAACACATTCTATTAGATAATTGTCCTGAGATTCGTTACAGAAAAAAAACTTTTTTTGGTGCCAATCTGATGTACAGTCCCTTTAATACATATTTTATCATGTTGATATGGTATCTTATATAGTAAATACTGATGATATGATATATTTATTTTCTGCTTATGTGTCGTCTTGTTTAATTACATTTGAAAAGTTACAATAACTCGTTGTCAAAATTATGACGACTTGTTCACGTATTAACTAGATATGTTGTGTTCATAAAACTGGTTAAAAACGTTCTGTCGACTTCACAATAACCTAGTTTTCATGTCGTTCGACATAATGCAAGCCAACAAGAACAACTGATCACAACATCAGTTTATACAACATACCATAATGTTATTCAAAATAAAGTTTTTAATTTATATTTTCTGTATGCATATTCATTTCGTATTTACTGTGCTATGTTTTTATTTGAATGCCATATATAAACCCTTATTATTTAAAACCAAAGCCGTTTTGAACAAGTTATTGGTTATTTTGTACCAATATTTCGCGTTCGCGTTGAGTGACGTACTTTGTTGCATGAAACGCATCAAGCACTGTTCATAAGTCAAGAATTGATTCGACTTATTTATAAGGCGTTTTATCTTAACATGTACACGTCTCCGTTATTCATAAACGGTACGGGTAAATTTTCGCACCTTTCATTGTAATGGCCATACGCGCTTGAAATTGTAATGCTAATAATAAGCAGTTAATTTATAGAATGTTTTTAATAATAAACGTAGACTGGTAATGACACCGGAAGGCAGAAAAATATTAATAAATCATTAAAATATAACAATAAGCGCAAGATAAAATAACTATAATACTGGAGTAAAAACATAAAAACAATATAGTGTTACATGAAGGTTTTTATGGGTAAAACTGGTCATGTTTACAATTTTTAATATCACGGAAAATGATATAAAAATATTCCATTTTATCTTCTATACTGTAGTTTATTTATTGACAGATACACTGTAGCAGGTTTGTATAATGCATGCATTTCTACATAAACTAACTGTGCTGGTTTCCGATCCCGGCTCTAAGAGCCACCGCTAGTACGTGTGGTCGTGCATGGTACGAGATCTGTCTTTTCTTCTGTCTTTCTACTTGGCTCTTAGGGCCACCATCGTTATTGTGTGTGTGGTTGCGCATTGAGCGAGAACTGTTCTATCCATTCTATACCACTAATGACACTCCCCTCCCCTCATACTTCCATTCTTGCCCTGCTATTTCCTGTCCCCTCACCTTTCCTTATTATTTCTCTCTAAATATTTTCCTACCCACCTATAAGTCTCGCGCTCCTTATGTTCTCCTTCCTTACCAATTTCCTTAATCTTTCCTCCATTCCATCCTTCCCATTTCAGCACTCTATCTTCGCCATTCCTTCCTTTTCCGCATGTGAACCCTCCCGTTCATACCTCCCCCACTAACTGTTTTCCATACCCACCTTCCTCTCCCTGCCTCCCCGCTTTTCTCTTTCATCAGTCTTCTTCCGCTATACCTGCCCATCCTTTTTTCTCCCCACTTACTCGGCCCTATCTCAGTCTGTCTCTCGCTGACCGCTTTTCCTCCAATCTCCGTATCTTTGTTTTTCTCGCATGCCCCCTGCCCCGTATTACCTTCACCACGAGTACAAACTATTACACTCCGGCAATGCATCCAGAGTAAAAACATTCGGATAAACTTTTACCCAACATCTTTCTTTTTTATTTGCGTAACAATCAAGAATATCAGGGAAACATGGATCTCACGATTTGCTCGTTGATAAGCGGGACCCATTGTGAATTACCCTGACCTTTGGCCTACATACCTGGGTCTTGCGACTTCTGATGGTGAAAATTTATTCCAAGTTTATTGCCAAATAATTAGCATGATACATCCTTGGCAATACAAGGACCTTTGACCAATAACCATGTATTGTGACCCTGACCTTTGACATATAGACATGTATTTTGCATGCAACATGGCGTCCTTGAATGGTAAATATTTAACAAATCTATGCTTGTCTTGTGGAAATAATTTAGTTACCGATTTTGGGACCATCTGGTGTTTAGCCTCTTTAAATTTGCTTTTCAGACTCAATGATTTTCGTGACTATGGTTTCTCTGCCTATTGTTAAGGGATTCTTATCTTATATTTCTACATTTACTACTAACTCCTCACAAATGCTACAATGCGCTATCAATGACAACCATCATATGGTATTCCAGAGTTGCTATTGGATAATCCGCTCAAGGAGCTGTCCATTCAATCAATGATACACCTCAATCGGAACTCCCCGGCCATTTACATCCCAATTAAACCTCGAAGTATGTATACCTGGGCGATTTACAATGTCAGTTTTTTGTACATTTAACTAGGCAGCAGGTAGATCGCGAAGTTATTACATTAGCAGTTAAACCTAAAAACATCACTTTTTGATTTATTAATCATTTTTGTAGTATTACACTTCACTATTAAAAAATTGATCTTAGTAATAAAATTTACACGTTAAAAAACTACTATTAATTTAAATTATAATAAGTTATTTTACGAACTACTTCAAATGATGTACTGCATACAACCGAGCATGTGTCTGATGGAAATGTCCGAGGTGTTCCGTTTGTGATTCAACTCGGAAGGCAAGGCCAACACAAGTAAAATAAGCAAATTGCAACAAAAGACATTGGGACAATAAATGCATGGTTACATTACAAAACTCTTTAAGTCGTTTCGACGAATCTTTTTTTTTTTACAATTTTATTTCGTGTTTTTAAGTTATCATCATGCCACATGCTTGACTTAAATTCTCATAAGAACTACGAGTTGACCTCAAGAAAATAATGAAAAAAGCCTAGTTGATACGTTCGATAATTTGCCCACTGTAAATAATACGTATAGCATCCGTGATTGTGATAAAAATACCTAATGCAGTATTTTAAAACAACTTATTTTCCTTACGTTTACAATAGAAAATCCTTTAAGGCAAAAGCTTATTAAGAGACAAGTAATCATAACATTTAATGTTATCTTTAGAATTTACAGAAAAAGCCAGACCAAAATAACGACATGGCAATCGGATTCTTTTTTAAATGATATTAGCGAGCGATAAAGCGATGAACATAAAAAAAAATAAGCATTAATTTATGAATTCCCCAAATTTCATAAAAAGCTTACTACACTTATTCGACATAAATTGAACAAACCAAAGTCGACATATGTTGTACTACCACAATTCGATATAATTTGTACTCAGAAAATTTAAAATATATTGTAATATTTAGCAAATCTATGCACAAAAAAAATCAGCATATTTTGTACAAGCCAAATTCAATAAATATTGTAAAACCCAATTTCAAGATTTCTATTTCTATTTGAATTCGATGTATTATGTACAACCAAAATTCTCCATATAATGTACAAATGTGTAATAGGCACACACATCAATGCCAAACATCCTGGTAACGTTAACCATATCACAGGGAAGTAAAAAAATAACCGAGTGTTCAACAATGTTTCCTTGATGCAGGCGAAGGATTGAGGTAGGGTTGTAGGGGCTCTTGGTGTTTCGGTCACTGACCTGAAACTTAAGTATTAAACCGTGTCATGTGTGTGTTTCATTGTGTGGTGTGACTGGCAATTAGGGGAGTAACTGGGACACGGATAGGATCTCATGGACAGAGAACGGGAGTAAAATGTGAAGAAGGCTTGTTTGGTCTGACACTTCGGGTGGAATGGGAGCTCGACTAAAAGATGTGGTTCTCCCATGAGATATGACATACACCGCAGACGAGCTTGACATTGTTGACCTGATGTCCCCATTGCAGGTCGTCATGATAAGGAAGAAGGGTCGACCTTGTTCCGGGTTAGCGGCCATTTTAAAGTAGATGGACCTCTTCGGGGTCTGGAATAGATAAGATCGGAGGGAGCAGATTCCGTTGACAAGTCCTGACTGGTGTATGCATTCTTCTCCCATTTGTAAGCAAGCTCCTGATGTCCTTGTAAGTTGAACCTCCGTACCAGTATTACATCACCAATATATACCTTGTTCTCCCCGACTCTCTGGTTATACTGGACCTTGTTCTATTCCGCCCTCTTACTTGTCGCTTCGTCAGCTATCCTTTAGGTATATGTGATACGTTCCTGGAGTAGGGAGACATACGAAGAACGGTGTGCACCATTCGCGTTCCCAGGTGCAGTACCAAGATACGCATCCACAGAAATCCGGGGACGCCAACCAAAATCCGATAATGGGTAGATAACCCAGTTGAGCTGTTTTGGTGGTATTTTCAGCCTGTACATGGATAGGAATGAGGTCGGCCCACCTGGACTTGTGATCCTTTTCCAGAGTTCCCAGCATGCAAAAAAGGTCTGTTGAACCTTTTTGGTGAAGGGTTGTCCAGTTGAATGGTGTCGTGCATATTTTCCGGGAATTAGCGATGGTGATAAAATGATCTGTGATAACCAATACATCCTCGTAACCACTCTTGGATTTCTCCATCTTCAGACAAACTGCGTGGGCTCGGATGGACAAGAGCGTCGCTGCTGGGATTCGAGGGGTCTTTCTACATACACAAGTCCTGCACGAGGACACTAGTCGTTAAAACTCATCACTCCATACCTGGCCAGAAAAAAACGCTGACCACTTTCATTGTGTACGCCTGGAAATGTAAAATAATGTTTGGATCCCGGAATAATTAACTGTTTGATAGAGTCTCCATCAACTGATGCGGTACATAACAGAACTTCATTCTCAAGACTTAGACACGACATGTAACGAAGATGGGAAAGTGTTTCTCGACAGCTCCTCTCCTCTCGGGCGAGAAACGTGCCGCAAAAAAAGAGAAACGTTGCAGGTTGAGTTATGGATTCCTGAGCGAGATTGAGAGCTTCTGTTCCGAACAAACATTGTAGCTGCAGATACAGACACGAGAGCGCCGAGACATAGAGCTTGATGGTTCCAGAAAATATGTGTTTTACGGCTTAAACCATCGCAGTCGCTGTTCAGACATCAAGACATGTAGACTTATTCAAAGTCGTAAGGTGACAGTGCCACAACCAAGCAGTAATCCTTGGCGTCGAGTTTAGCTGTTGTCAGAACATTGGTAATGAGGTTGTTGTCTATAGGCACATTGAATTTGTGTGCGGGGGTAATTGCCTTCTCCCGACCGGAGACATCGGCTTGCTTGTCAGTGACCCTTTCTGCAGTGTTGTATTGATCTGATAGAAGGACAGCTCCAGATCCAGATCTTTTAAATCATTGTAAACTTAAAAGGAATTAGAGAAGTCACCAAAGCAAGAACAGGAGAAGAAGGATTAACCTTAAGAATATGCAAAGAAGGCTGCTGGGCGTCACCCAAGACCAAGCCTAAGGTGAGTTTTTTTCGTTTAGATTTGGATATGAACTCCATTGAGTATTAAATATGAACCGTATGTGATACACATCTTTATTAAACTTTTTTTATTTCAGCACACAGTTTAAACAAATAGTTTAAAAGGAGAAAATTATGAATTTTTGCCATTTTCATGAATTTGCTAGAAAACATGAATGTTGCCAACCATCTTTCCAGAAGAAAATTTTCACCAAATAATTTGCATGAAAACGATAAACAAAGGGAAGAAATTAAACTTTGTGAAGGATGCGTTCATCCATAAAAAAGTTTTCAATTTAATGAAAAATAAAAAGATCGTCACATTAATGTTCTGTCTGTAATGACTTCCATGAAGTTCTCCTTTATTTATTTGTTGAAAGAGAAAATGATTATTTAGATCGTTTCTTCACTTAAGGTATATATTTCTTTTAAAGATGCACTCTTACTCACAAATAAGACTTACCACATTTAATATTATTGTTCAATATTACCAAAAGGATGAATAAATGTCAAACACATTTGTTCTTATGAAGTATACCAAGTTTAATTTAAAAGAAATGAGCATAAAACACGGTATTTTACCTAATACGACTATAGTAGACCACAGTAAATGTTTTAGCATTCACCAATCATTTAATATTTTTGCGCTTTCTGCTTTTAAATACACGGTTACAATCTTGTTATCAGTATTAATATTTTCCATAAATGTATTATTTAGTAAGCAGTTAAAGGTTTATCAGTCAAAATTGATGTTTGTTATACATGTTTATGTATTAATTTGGGAAAAGAGTGTCACTTTAAACATGCATTTTAAATACCACAATTGGATTATCAAGAAAAAGCGGGACTGAAAAGGACCCTTGATTAACCCTTCAATTCATGGAAGCTGTTTACATCCATAATTTGCAATCATGCACTAAAAAGATGCTAAGCAATAACGTTATCTCGGCTATAAATGAATATAACATATATTTAAAACAAAGCGAAGTACTGAACTTCATTGTCTTTAATTGTACGTGTCAATATCATTAATTAAGTTCATAATTGGCTTCAGTCTTGAAATAATAGTCCTTCTCTTTTTCTTAACAAAATGTACATCATAAACTCCATATGCCTGGCTTTAGTCATGATTCAGAAAACAATTGAATACACATGTCAATTAAATATAAGCTTATACATGGGCTACCTGAATGAAATTCTGAAGGCACTGTTCATACTTGGTATAGTTGATTTCGTTAACCAAAATATGACGTTAAATAAATTCCTTAATACCCCCTTTACACTAGACGAAGACCATGAAGAGCGAACTACGTCCGGGGAATTTCGACGAACGCAGCGAGGACGTGGCCGAATTCTTAAAAATAATGTTTTACTCAGGTTCATACTACGTCCTTACTGCGTCCCTGACAGGCACTCACTGCGTCTCTCACGTTCCCCAAATACGTTCTTATTGCGCGCATCTTCACGCGCGCACCACATCCAATGCGTTCTCAATATGCACGCACCACGCCCAATGCGTTCTTTGTACGTTCTTACTACACTGTGAGGGAGCAAGAATTGTGACGTCACCCCAAATGTGTACGACCACGGCGGTCTTGACACAACAAAAGGTATTTTTTTATATATTTTCTTTACTAAATTGAATCAAATTAAAACAAGATATAGCACATGATTCGCCGCATAATATCCGCTTTCATGTGGTTTACTTCTGTCATTCTTAATGTTGTAGCTTTTGAGAACATCCCAAAACAAATTTGGAATCGGCGATGCAGACGACCACACATTTTGTTAATCTTGCAAAAACAATGATAATTCAGCTACTTTCAACTGGTTCTTTACAAAAAAAGATATATAAACAGCAAATATATACCATTTACTATACCTTTTCAAGGCGTATCAATGATGTTTTTGAAAGAAATCGTACAATATTAAATTATACGAATGACCACACACGAGAAATTTAGGCGAACGATCACACATTTTTATCTAATTTTGGTGTGCGAAAAAGGCTTTAAATACTTTATTTGTTAATCTGTATGGTATATCTTTTAGATGGAGAGTCGACAACCTTAGGTCTGCAGATATTGCAAGGTCCTTGCGAACATTTCCACACTGTGTCAGCATGAAACAACACATATCGGTACGGGAAAGGGTTATATGTGCTGTGAAAAGATTTTCCTCAACAGGGCAAACTTGAATAGACACAGGTTAGTTAATACAGAATAATTTATATTTGAAACCTTAAAGAATGATCGCTTCGTACATGTCAAATCTTTAAAACCTTTATTTTGTTTATTAGTATGACAAACCCGTCATCTACCGAATAGGTAAGACCAAACTGTTTTTTAAAACCAAGTTTTCGCCGTCGGCTTTGTCGTCGTCTTAACGTCATAACAGTGCGTTGTATGTGTTAATAGTGAAAATAAGCCAATGTATAGCATGACTGATGTTCCTAGATAGAAATTTATCTAGCGGTGTTTTATCTTCTTGTGTTGCTGTGCTTTAATAAGCAATATTGGGTGAACGTTGCCTCGTTTTATGTAAAAAGGTCGACTACTTCAAATTTTCCATTCGTGTTGACATATTCCAGACAAAGACTAAATTTAGTATATTATATGATAATATTTTTTTTTATAAAATGATATTCATTTACTTTTCAGATGCCATGTGCATGGCGAGTGGAAGCCCTTTGTTTGCATTAATTGCGAGAAGTCGTTTGCAACCAATGCTGATCTTCAAAAGCATATTCGACGTGAAAAAAGCAAGGGTGTAACCGTCACGAATATGGGATGTCTTTCTCAGAAAAGTCAGATTATAGTAAGGTGACTCATTTCACTTTTTGTAATTTGCTCTGTGATAACATTTTTATGTTTTAGTTTTGCATGTAAACAGTCCGATCAGTATTACATGCTATATCAATCTTATAGATGCGTTTGTTTCACAAACAAATGCTGACATTTTTTGTTTTATATTGATGTGATTTATGCTCTGTGATTCTTTACTGCGGTTTGTTTGTATTTTTAAAATAAACACAATTAACGTTTTCAAATACCAGTTCAATTGATTAATCTTAACAATTATTGTCATATAATAACAATTTTTGCCATATAAGTGACGTGTCAATACAGAATAATGGCACAGCACATTTAATCAGAAACAACATTGTATTGAGTAATAACTACACATGTCATTCGCCGGCTATAAATGAACTACCCAGTAGCATTAGAAGTTACATATGATCATATCGATAGTCAAGATTGAATGTTTAGGAGTCCCATTTTGGATGTAACTAACGTTTTGTAATAATTTCTCCTCGACATTTCCCATCTGACACTCAGTGCCCCTTTTTGTAATTAATTTCGATCCAAACACACTGTGCCGCTCTTCTTCATTTTCGCCGAACATATGGTCCCTGAAATTGTGTGGATGAGATTAATGAAATGTATGTTTTTTCATCTTATAATAAAAAAAATTGATGTTTTAACAAGTCGAACGATTGACACAGACTAAGAGATATAGGTGTGATGGTCTAAAATTTGAAACGCCAATATATTTCGTTAATCAGTGAAAAGTGACCATTTTATTTATTGTAAATCAACATGAAACATAATAATTTGAGATTTTTTACGCATGTAAGATCATATGACAAATACTATTTTCTGCCCAGAAGTGCTTTTTAAGAAAACATAATCAATGTAATTTGAAACAAACCTTAGCGTATTCAAGTGTGACTGGCTTTTCTCAGCATAAGCTCATATATATATATATATATATATACCGGCATGTTGTGCTCCATGTGGTCGTGGACATAATAAACAGAACTAGCCTAGGGCTGTGAACGTTCCATCTAAAAAGTATTATTCAAAAGAAAAATGTTAATTGATGGTGTCTTTCTAGACTTAAACAAAGTTAGTTAGTTAGTTTTAGATTTAATCGTTCAAAAGATTCCATTTGATGTGAATATTATCAATAGAAAGACAAAAAAATGACATAACGGATGCTTTATTCGCACCCCCCCCCCCCCCGCCTTAAATCTAATCTAAAAAGTATGGTCGTTCGCCTAAAATTCTCGAGTGTGGTCGTTCGCATAATTTGATATTTTAATATTGCCTACAAAAACACCAATACGCCTTGCAATGGTACTCTAAATAGTATATATTTGCTTTACATGTGTTTACCTAAAGAATCAGTTGGGACTAGCTGTTTTATCATTGTTTTTGCAAGATATGCAAAATGTGTGGTCGTCTGCATCGCCGATTCCAAATTTGCTGCTGAATGTTCTCAAAAACAACGAAACCAAGAACATCAGACAGTATACCACATGAAATCGGAAATTATGTGGCGCACCCAAGGCTAGTTCTTGTTTTAATTCGATTCAAGATAATAAGGAAAACATTTTTCGCACGGTTATGACCTTTGTTGTCCCCAACGCTTGCACTACGTCAATAAATTCCTACTATGTTTTAATTGAGTTTCGTCACTACGTCCATGCCGTCGTTAATAAGCTCTTTTTAAGTTACTTACTTACTTACTACGTCCTGATTCGCGACGTCCTCACTACATTTTTTTAACATGTTCAGAGTCCGCTCTGGTTCTTCACGTCCATATAGACCATATCACGTCCTTATCGTTGTCTACCTCGCTCCTTCTACGTTGACAAATTTCTGACTTCGTCCTGCCAGAGTTTTGAGGATTTAGTTGGAACATCGCCTAGTGTGATGGGGCATATATACTAGAATTTGTTTCCATAGGATTTGTATATTACGAGTTCTAATGCAGTTTTAAGAAATTTTAAGGGGAAATGTTTCTAAAGCATAGCATGTACTTGAGAAATAAGTAAACTATAATGAGTCAGATTTATATAGTTAAAAACTTACCTATGAGAATTCGTGCTTTATTTTGCCTTTGAACAGAGTAACATATCTTCATTATGGAGCATTTTATGCGGTTAAGTGGTAAAATTGTTTTAGATCGAGTTTGGGATTGGGAATTGACTGAAGCATTTTGCTGTTATTTAGTTGTTAAGTGTTCTATTGTAATACAATACCTGCATTTATTAATTACAATAACTTAATTTTACATTTAATCATGTTCATTATTTAACAGCATTTTTATTAAAAGCAAATCGGCACATGCAAATGCATATGTTTTGTATTTAAAACATTGCGAAACCTACCTGGCAACATTACCTAGAATTTTAAAGATAAATAGTTCGGCTATCATAAGTTGAGGTTAAGTGTATCTTATTTATCTTAATATTAAAATAAGTTGTTGTTTGTTATATTATAATTATAACATGTTTTAATATATAATGTCTACCTATATTCACATGTGTATTGTTTAGCGTAATAAAAGAAAGAAACAGTTATGTTCTGTAAAGAAAACAATTTAATAGCTCATACATTATAACCACCACACTGTCTTGGTCGCAAATCGTGTTCATTTTTGTTGTAGCGGCAAACCAGGCAGTTACGGCCAGTCGTGTGTTTTGGTTGTGTAGATTGTTTCTTTTTATTTCATTTATTTTGGCGTAAAAATGTTTCAATTAATTAAAGCATAAATACATTAAGTTAACTTTTAAACTAATCATAGACATTTCGAATAACGTAAGTCAGTTTACTCCTGTGGGGAAATATATTGAAAAACAACAACACGATAAATGCATGAAATTAAAAGAAAATGTGACAAATGAACTCTTTGTCATCACGCTATACGATGAACGAAATCATGTGATAGCATTTAAAATTTGGAAATATCTTTTCTATTTTTATTTCAAATATATTTTATCCGTTAGTTATGAAAGCTAAGTTTTAAAGATTAAAACAATACGAAGACAAGTCATTTTGTTTAACTTGAAATTTCAGACGAATGTTTACTATAATTGTGTTAATAAAACAATGCAATCTAAAGTAACCCTGCATTCATAAGTTTCTGCTTAAAAAGACAAGGACCAATGTAACATCTCACGAAAAACCAGACGCTGTTAGACAACTCTAATCAAACAAGTAGTAAACCATCATATTGGTTATAATTTGTGTATGATCATATTCAATGAACAAGTGAGATAAGATAGTGTTTTATTGAAAATATTACATATCTACCCTTATTGTAAAATACACTATAGTAATATTAATATTGATCGTCGTAATTCATACGTGGTATTGAAAACAAGTCTTGTTCAAATATTAGGTTTTGCTTTTACTGAGTAGAGATATTGGGTATTGATTAAGTTCTATTTCCGTACAGTGAAATCGATTCAAAAGAGAAGGTCTGAAAATATGGATATCAATATTTGAAATAAGTTGAAATTTATTATCTGTTAACCGGTTAAATAATGAAAAAAATGATTTTAAGACTTGTTTAGATTTAATCTTGCGTTGTGATATGATTTTTACGTGGTGATAGGACGGAACTATCCTTGGATTGCTAAAAACGTTTGTCAATCAATTGAGGTAACCGTTTGTTTCGTCTTTAGCTTTTATAGAAAATAAACGTGTTTGATACACATAAGGGAACTTAGAAAGTTTATTGAAGACGTTTTATTTTAGTCACTTTATATTCTGTGAAATGTTTTTTGGGTTCAACAACTATTCAACTAAAAATGAACGTTTTAACTAAACAGTTTTGTTGTTAGTAATGCCATTTTTTATGATTTGCGATGCACGACTTGTTTATAAACGATGTGGGTAAAATTTGCATACAATCGAAACACCTCGGCCATATCCGCCATACTTACCGGTATAGAAGTAGTTCCTAAATTTATATTAATGGAACACTTTTTGTAGTTTTTTAACATGGGATTTTTAGTTCAAACTGATTCCAACTGTTGTATACTATTGCATACATTTATTGATTCATAAGAGAAAGGCCATTAGGCTTAATTGCTTTATTACGCGATCTACTGTCTGCTTAGCATAATGTAAAGAACCTTGACATTGCAAAACCGTCTAAATATATGCAAGGGAATTTTTGAAGCAGTTTGATAATGGCGATGCCTTTTACTGGTAATTCTATTTAATAGTTCTTTATTTGAAAATAGTTGAATCAATTGAACTGGTAATAGTATGTTGTTTTTGTTTTTAACACGTAAGTTGCATAGTTATATAACCCTTTTTCATTACCTTTTTCCAATCAGGGAAAAACAACACGTTTTTACACATTTTCGCGACAGTGACAAGGCCGAGGTCACCGAGAAGAAAATGCTCTTTTGAAAGCTATTTCGGCAACTCAAAAAGTAAATAGGGCAGCAGTAGGCAAATATGATGAAAATTAAAGCATAAAACAGAGGTCACAAAGCTTTTTTTAACCAATGTTTACTACTCAGCAAAAACGACAGTACTAAGACACACTTTGTTAAACATGTAGAATAAAATTCTATATTGTATATCCTTCTTTCGTTTTGGTTTGTGTGTTTTTTATACAAAAAATGTTAAATGGTTATAGTTTGTGGTTATGATTTTTATCTCAGGGAAACACTTTTCACAGAATTCAAAACTTGCCTAAGGCTAAACAATTCAGAAAAAAAAACTAATTTGGTTAGGATCTTTTTGAACCTCATATGGGAATACAAATATACATTTAAATTTTGGTTCATTTATATATATGTAAATATATATATACTGTTGTGTTTCTATTCGCTTTAAGAAAGTTAACAAAATTATGAAAAAAATAACACAGATTGATATTTATCCATATATATATTTATATATTGTAGCATACCGGATGTAAAACGAATAAAAAACTGTTCCGAAACTAAACTTAATTTACAACATATATCTGAAAACAATAACACATTTTTAAGCTTGAGGGAAGATAGCAAGTTAAGACAATAAGAGTGTTGTCCGTTTAAAGTCGTTCAAGAAGCAATGAACCCCGAGCAGGATATAATATAATATTCCACCCAATGATTAAACCAAACTTGAGAAGGAATTCTACAACACTAACCAAGTTCTTAATGTATGCCATTAACACAACATTTAACATTTCAATTGATTTTCAACTTACAATCAGTATTTTAATATTGTAATGCCAAAATATATGTTTGCGTTTATTGAATATAAGTTTATTTCTGATGCAAACCAATATGGAAACATTTGGTTTGGTACCATAAATAAAACACATGATGGACCTATTCTTCATGTTTCACACTAAATAGCCAAACTTCATTCAAAAACACTTTTGGTTAAGCACCGATAGCCAATGTTTCACATAATTTATAAAAAGGTCAAAGCATTCATTTCGACGAGAACATCTGATCATACATTTTTGTACATGTTTGTATGAAATCAAATTGCCACGGGTAGTGGTCATTTAAAACCAAGAGAAAAATACTTTGTGTAGTGAAACATTTTAACAACAATTAGCACCTGTACACTTTTACTTAGGTATGTTGATAGAAAGCGTCACATCTTCTATTGCTTAGACATTGCATAAATAAGACTCCTATAATCTTTAGACTGTGGCACAATTTATATTCAAAGCAGGTCCCAGTTTCTCGAAATCATTGAATAATTTACATTCAATCTAAATTATATCCCTTAACAACCTGGAAGTGTTCACAATCATAATTTTTTGACTCTATTATTGAAAGCACATTCTTCCATGTAATAAGTCGATGTTTAAAGAATGTCCTTTTAAAAAGAAAATGAACTTGAGTAATTACTCAGAATGTATCAGTTGTGTTCAATTGCTTCATGCACGAATGATGGCCTCTTTTCGATAGCAAAAAATAATTTATAATATGCTTTTCGTTGATTGAAAGAGATCAGAGAAATAAAAATAATATTTCCCTGTTACAGACATTTTTGGTAAGTTTCACTGTTTTGAGAATTGAGCCCGCCCTCACTTCCAAAACAAACATCAGATGTCTTCCAAATTGATGTTAGGGTCGCCTACAATTTGGCGAGTTTTGCTAAATATTCACAATTAACTGCCATTTTTATCCCTCTAAGGTATATACTGAAAACAAAAGTGTTTGTTTCTGAGTTAGATTGAATCATATGTTAACTTGTGCACACCAAAAGTAAATGTGTAATTCCTTGCTACGCCACTAAAAAACTTTTGTTGCTCGCTTGGATAAATTTATAACGATCTTATACTGAAAGAATATAGGTACAGTTCATATGGTTGCGGTACGGATAGAAAATTCTGACCCAGTGGCTCATGGAGATGTCGGTAACGAGCATTCCATTTTACCACCGACACATGCATACATTAGATTTTACTATTGATTTGATAACGCGCTTCTTTTTCTTTCCTGGTAGTAGCGTAGGAATTGACTACGCATTCCAGAGTCATTCATAAAAGCGCGTATTGATCGCACTGTTTACCATCTCTTACGCTGAAAAATGGTACACAAATAAATTTTTGAAGTTTTTTTAATGTACATCTGATAATCAACAATTATTTTCACATGGGATCAAAAAGTACAAGAAAATGAATACACGTAAACTTCCATTTTCAAAACGAACGGCCTTTTTGCAATAGCGAATATTTTTCAATGAAAGCAACATATTCGGATATATTCGTATCGCGAATCATCGCGTGCTATATTTATTGAAAATTGTTTGTCTTCTTATTGATTGTATTATATAATTTTAGCCGATATAATTTGCTTATTAAGTTATATTTGCAATTATGAACAGACTTCTTGTGGCCTGATAGACATACATTTGAGATTTTAAGAGTATCTCCAGTTAATGATAATGCCAACTATCTCAGTTTGTTACATTCTGTTTTTTTTACAACTAAAAGAAACATTGTTTCCAAACTAACCTGGTTCATGACATATATCTGATCAAGAATTAAGAATGTTGTACATTTGTCCTATAAATGTCATTAAAGAAACAATTAATCTCTCTCATCTGCGTTCTGACAAAGTTCTTGTTAAAAGTTATTGCATATAAGTTAATATGGAACTCCTGGGACATGCTTTAATCAATTTTGAAAGAGGACCTCTACCTGATGACAAATAGCAAATAACTCTTATGTAAACAAATATCGAAGCTATGGGTACCGATATGTAATCACATGGTGAACCCATTTTTGATCCTACACAACAAATTGGTAAACTGCATGGTAAAGAAGCGATACATTTTTAATGCTTATACGTTGTAATTGCTAACTGATTCAAAGTCTAAAGTTGAAATAGTTCGTTTACCTTTATTCATTCGACTTGTTTATTTGGAGTGTTGCACAATTAATATTCAAATCAGGGCCAATCTTTTTGAACTTATATCTCAATTACCCCCATCACTTGCATTTTAAGTTTATTTCATCGACAGTTGGACCAAACCATATGCTCAAAGATTTGAGACATTGCATATTGTAAGAATAAATGGAGCATCAAGGTCATGGGTCTATGATTTATGTTTGACGCACACGCTACGCTTCTATGTGGTCTATAGTTCTATATGGAACATTGAAAAGAGGCCATAAATCAAATGTTTTCAAAGTATTGCGTCAGGGGTAAATAGTTGTCGTCGTCGATGGTTCATTGTTTCTATAAATACTTGACCTTTTTAATCATATTGGTCGTAGTCTTGAATATTTTGCGTTCCAGATGAACCAGCAATTGATTGAAAAGTTACTTCAAGTGTTCCCTTTTTGTCAGATATGTACCAAATGAACATGGTTAAATCAATAAAAAGCAAATATTTAATTCAAAATTAAGCCATACAATTTCCTTCCAGGTGTGTTGTTCCCGCGGCTGCTGCAACATCTCGTCATCCGGAGGCTAAATGGTGAGTACTGCAGGACAATTTGACTGTTTGTCTTATATCAATACTTTTTCATTTAAAAACACACAAATAAACAAACGATAGATACTCTTTTTTTCTTAAGATGTATACCTGCAGCAATTTCAAAATGGATTTATCATTGGCACAAAGTAATAATCTATATCTGAACTGGGGGTATAAACTTAAGTTTGCGTTAATGACTACATGATTCAAAACAACTATATCCGTAAACCATTTTTTCTGAGTTGAAAATGTAACGAACAGTCTAGTGATTCCACAGTCATTTGTGTCATGTGATATGTTGACACCCGTGGTGATTGTTTGAAATAATATAAGTATTATGAGTACAACACTAATGTTTTTTACATAATCATTGTTCATGTATTTCAGGCCTCCAGCACACTTTGCCGCCACCAAACCTTCCGGGGTTAAGACCGCTAGCACGTGGTTAGTACAATTTACAATAAAACAATGAAAACAAGAGGGCCAACATTCATAAAGCCTTCAATTACTCTCGAATTTAAGTAACTTTCAAATGAGGCAAATGATATAAAAAAAACTTGGTAATTTCTGAAATACATGAGTTATTATTTACCTTATAGAAGAAATATTATTTAATGTTTAAAACACCTAAACGTTTCCTTTATGTAAAAACTGAAAATCTACGTTTACACTATTTTTCACGTGCAAATTCTTCGCACGTTTTGTCGCACTTTGAAAAGAGACCTATTTGTTTTGTCATTTTATGGGTTTGTAATATGACACGACTATGCCACATCATTTGTTGACATTCTTTATTACAAAGAATACAAATATAATCTGATATTTAATGATTATCTACAGGATGGTAAAATTATTGCATAAAACATAAATGATAACCATAAAAAAACACATATACCAGTATATCACAACACAACATCAAACCAAAGAATCAGTTGAAAAATACATTTTTTATTTACACATAATTGATCACTATACAAAGAACATATATGCCAGTACATCACAACACTGAATCATTTTAAAATACAATTATTTATTTACACATCCCAGTGAATCTCTTAAATGGTCCAAACAAATTCTATCTTTATTACCAACACTCGCTCCTGTATGAAGTCTCCTCAGATAGAGCCTGTAATGGCGTTTCATTAAAAACGGTAACAGTTTGTCGTGTAGACTTCATGTGTGTTTGTTACTGAGTTTTGGGGGGTTGTAACAGTCGGCGATATTAATAGTGGCTGCAATCAGCTATCGACAGCTACCCGATCGACAATATATTGCGGCGTTTTCGTGATTGCAGGGTTTTTTATAAATAAGGTATATGCATTTTTTAACCAAGAAATAAATTTAATCATTTTTTTTTTCATCATTTTCTTGAAAATTTGTCTTATTTTAAAAGATATCACCTATAAGACATTGTTCATTGGGTGGTCAGAAGCATTTTGACAAAATATAAAATAATATTATAATATTGTCGACAGACTTTTCTGTTTTCATTTCGTAAATTTGCTCGAACAGTTTAGGTTTGGCCACTTTTGCATCGAGGATGGCCCTGAATTATAAAGGGTTTCTCGATAATGATTTTCTAACCTTAAGCATAAGAAAGCATTTTTTGATGAAAAGACTCCCGATTTATTGTTTCCGAAATCTTAAAAACTATTTCCTCCCCCCTTAACCCAGTCACGTAGAGGCGGCAGTTCGACTTACCATCGTCCCTGGGGAAAACTGTTCTTTTGCTAATCTTTTCTCAAAGAAAAACAAAGTATTGGGATGACAACCAATCACTTTTAATCAATTGAAGAGTTGGTGATTTGTATTCAGAAACTATTAACAATTTTACTACAGAGGCTACTCGCGTAACCATAAGATATAGCGGTTTCAAATTGATTTGCATTATTATCTGACATAAATTGCATTTGCTCGTGTGGTCATAAATGACACGTCTTTGAATTTTAATATATAGCACACTAGTCCAAAGTCCGGCAGGTCCGAAGCCTGTGAGTACAAGGTTTAGGGTGAGGATTATATTGTACTTTGACTCTTACCGTACCTATACCCATGTGAGATATGCAGACTAGCGAGCATACGGGTTCGCGTAACTTCGAACTTTCCAGCGGGCACCATTTTCAAACATTTATAGCGAATCATAAATATAAAATTGCTGCCCTTTAAGACCTAGACCGTTGCCTCGCAGGTGTAAGAATTGCACAAGGGTTGACAAATTTAAATTATATGGCCATACTATCCTTGGATTATTATCTTATTTTGCTAATAGTGACATCATGATGAATTTCTTAAGTTATGTTTAAACTTAAGTGTAATGTCTCTCACTTCAGAGAGGGGTCAATTATGATTAAGGTAGTCCAATAGCTCCAGGGATATGGTGCCTAGGCCATCACAAAGGGCAATATACAGGAAGACGAAGTTAAAAGAAATAAATAGTTCTTACTCTAAAACAGTTAAGGTGTAAAGGAATTGTTGTGTCATAATAAGTTATGACATAATATATAACTTCATTACATTGATTGCATATTGCAGGCTTTTCCTAATCCGATTTTGATTAGAGATTAGAGAACTTGGAAGATAAATTCTGTTCTGTGCTTAAATGCAAACAAATAGCCATAATAAAGAAGTGAAATGTACTGGGCTAATAACAACGTTTCCTATTATACTAACAGCATTATTGAAAAAAGACCCTACTGTCATCTTTACCAGTCCTATTCTTTCCTTATGGGCCATCAAATGTTGCAGAGCTCGAATGATAGACCTTTTTTCAGGTCGGATCAATATATCCTGGAACATTCGGATACCCCAGGAAGGAATCTAATCAGGTGTTTTAAGATACGAGGGATCCTTTTCGACCCTAAAACATATCCATATGTTACTCAGAAATGATAGCGAATTACCTGAAATTAAATCGAAAATGAAGACCCAACACTTATAGTGAGTTTCAATAGTTCATTCGAATATACGATCGAAATAACTGACGTACGAAAGATCAGAAGGAAGCTAACTTCGCATTGCCGAGTAGCAAAGCAGTCCCTTTAACCCAAATACTGTCCTTTATTTTGGACAAATCAGGGGCCATATAATGTAAGGAATACAGGTAGCTGTGAAAAATACATTTTTACATAAATTGTTTTCAATTTGCACATTGTTTTTGTGACAGATACCTGCTTCTACATAAAGAGATACTTTGAATATACTATGAACTTGTGTTAACATGTTGTGATAAATACTGCCGAATCTGTCTCATATATTACATGTGTGGCAAATTCGATAAGTAAACTAGGTGAACAAAGAACTAGGTGGTATCGAAGATAATTTCGTATGCCATCAGATATGTGCATTAAAATATATGTTACTCTTTTAATACCATTACTAATTCAAGGCACCTCGTATCGAACATCTTATTTTGTATGTAAAACAAACTGTCCATAATAAACATTTAAAAAAAAATAAGATGACAATGCAAGGAAATATTTCATATTGATTTTGCCAACACCGGTCATTATAGTTTGATTCGTAAAATGAGAGAAAAAAATGACATGCTTTTAAATTAGTTTACATCCTCGGAACTATTGCAGAAATTGATTGATTTGCTAGATGAAATATCAGTCAGCAATTTGGCTGATATTATTGAAAGAAAAGAAACATATGATTTGGACTTACGACTTTTCCAACCTTAATATGATTTAATGTCTGTATGAAATAATCAACATATTGTATATATAAATCTGCTTAATATTATCTTGGAATTTGTTCAGCACATTATTAATATTATTAAAATTGAGAAAAGATCAAAGGCTTATTCCCAGTGGGTGTGTTTATAACGTTATGGACAAGGGTAGATACGTTCTGTGCTTTTTGCGCTGGGTGGGACACTGGATGGGTTGTTTGCTAATGGAGCACATCGTCTTGGGTAAATGAGTAAACAGAGAATTTGAGAATAGTGTGCTTGGTATTTGGTTGAAATGCATATTGTACATGAATTAAATTATTTTAGGACAATTGGTAAAACGGAACACCAATTTATATGAATAACATTACCTGCATACAAATGTATTGACCTGGATTAAATGTAAGAGAACCTTTGTGTGAAGATTCTTGCAAGAGAATGTTAACGAACATGAAATGATTCAGCAAAGCCCTGTTATATTCCAGGTGTTGTACCCATCCCTCCGAGGCCTTTTGGACAACTTCCAGGCGATCTAGCAGCAGTCAGACGCACGCCTTTTATTGCACGTTCCGGTACGGTCAGGTTTTGACACAGATTCTCTTTATTTCATCAATAACTGTATTTTGTCTTTAAAAAGCTATATTTGCATTAAGCGAAATACCTGTTTGGACGAGAAAATTACGCCATGCTACATTCCATGAAGTAATTATCATTCACACGTTTTGAACATATGTTCAAATTTATGACTGAAGACATATTTCCATGTAATCTGTTTCGAACGATTTCTCTCAGCATTATATATATATATATATGTTTGATAAAAAAACAAAACATATATTTTATAACAAAGACTATAGGTACTGATATTTGTTATGTGAAAAAATGAGTATGATTGCATTTTTTTTCTAAAACATGCTTGTATCTTGACTATCTGAGGACTAGACCCATATGCAAATTCTATGTCAATAAATTTCCACAAAACAAAAGTTAGTTATATTAATTAAATTAAAGTACGTACAGAGCAGACCCAAGTGTTCGAAACAATTTCACTCGGTGAGCTAGTGTTTGGTTAATGTGTAAACATGCCATTTGAAAAGCAGTTGGTTCACGAATCGAGTTGTGGTCCATTTTAAAACAAGTTACCAATGTTTATCATAGCACTATCTCAATACAAATGTGAAGGATACTGAACTCAACGGGCTTAAATGAAAGAGAACTTTGTTACAAAGATGATATGATCCAGCGGGACTTTGTTATATTTCAGGTGTGATACCGCCCCCTCCAAGGCAGTTTGGGCAAGATGGAGGAGAGTTAGGCGCAAAGAGGCGCGCGCCTTTTATTGCACCTTCCGGTACGGTTTAGGGTTTGATAAAGATACTCGTTATTATTGATAATTGCATTACAAACTACATACTCAGCTTATTAAATTGCTTATAGGCAATCATTAAATACTAAGCATAATAATTCGCGAGTGTTTAAAGGTCCGCCTATTCATGACATTCATCCCATACACACTTACTGCGTCAAATAATTTGTTTACAATTAAGAAAGGCCCGATCGCTACGCTTACTCCGCCCATTCTTTTCTTCATGTCATCTAAACATTACATATATGTTTGATTGCTTTATCTGAAAAAGCCATGTTTGCAGTAAACAAAATAATGTGCAATACGCTATGATATGGACAAACTTTTGCCTAAAACGTTAAGATTTTTCATTCAATACCTGTTTTATTTCTATGAATGTAAGTTTAGCTACAGTTAACTATATAAGATGAAAGAATTAAATAATTGCATGCCACATTATCACTCAAACGTTTTGAACATTTAAGTTGAACTGTTGCTATGGAATCCGTTTAGAGCGTTGACTTTCAATGATAATGCTTAGATGAGTCGATGCTTGATTTAAAACATAATATAGTTTTAGAAAAGTGTAGGTTCATGTGTATTGTATGATGAATTGACAATTAAAGTATGAACAGATGAACACCGCAATTTGAGATGGGAACCTTTCACTTTTGAAAATATGATATTAATAAAGTATGCTATGTCAATTAATATTTATATGCATATAAGTGACGAAATGATCACCATAACGAAGAAAAAGAAACAGTTTTAGTATTGCTAAGTAAAATAGAAAAAAAAACTATATTTTGAGCAAGTTCATTCTTAAATGTGAACCATAAAAAATCTTGACTTATTTCGCTGGTTTGAACCATTTTACAATCCTGTGTCAAATGCTGACCGTTTATTTTGACAAAAAATAGTTTAGTAATATTAATTGGGTTGAAGCGGACATTTGAATCAGGCTTAACCAGGTTTCAAGACAAACCTTTACCCAGTCCTGTTTTAACAACCATCTTTTAGTATGCCGGCCATTGTTAATGAAACACGTTGCATATAAATATTTTGATTTTTAAATGTCTTTTACAGGATTATGATTTATAACAAAAATGAAACATAATTTATAAATATCATTTGATTTTCAGGGAAGCCCAGAAGCAACAATACAAGTGTTTGTAGGATTGGAGCCTCGCTGTTTAGATTCGACAGAAAAATGAACTAAAAAGCACTGGACTTAGATATTTTTGATAGTTAAACTAAATTGATAATTGAAGGATACATGGATAGGTCATAAATAATGGTAATCCTGAATTGATTTAAAATATAATAATTTCAGTTCTTTTTATACGTTATGGTGCTATCTTCATCGTCTTTTGTAAACAAATCATTTGAACGTTTGCGATGAATGTTGTAGTGGTAATATTCTTCATATAGTAATAAATAAATATAAAATAATTATAGTTGAATTCTGCATAAGTAATGGTTTTCTGGGTATATTTTTACATATTACATGGCATGTGTAGTGCATGAACATATACATTGTGTAATTGGCAAAACGAAAGGACAGAACACGCGGTTTCTTGATTATCGGCTCTATGTCCCAAGATATGCAGAAGTTTCATATCTCCATGACAAAAGAAGGATGTTTGAATAACCTGGTGAAAATTAACAAGTGTTCATGTAAAATATAAAACGCCTAGGATGCCTGGTTCTATACAATAAACTGTTTTAACCTTAATATAAAAGAACAAATGTATTTCATATTCATGCTCTCCTAAAGATACCAAACAGTTCGCAGGACCAATCATACTCAATCCCCCAGGTCATAATTTAAAAAACCAAACTTGTCAACTGGCTTAAATACCAAAGACTTAGACCCCCCAAAAATCACTTGGTAGATTATCTCAATTAAAGTCATTGGCTAAGACATTCTTGGTTAAGATTCACATATGTAACTACCGTAACACAGAAACAATGACACTCTTAAATTAAAAAGAAAACTTTTGGTCAAGATGCCATCATTATGAGGCTTGATTTATGTAAACTTCTTTTAGAGATATAGAAAGTAATACATGTTTCGCTCTTGGACTTCAGATGTATTCATTGAATCACGATCAGAGAATGCCATAATCCATGACACATACTGGTTAGCGACCCCTTTTCGGACGGAAATGGAGGTTTTTCCTATGTTTCTTTTGACACAAGATAGCTATTACGATAAAACTTTACAATCAGACAGATTGGCTCTTCCTACAAAAACTGTGTAATTTGTTTTTAAAAATAGCTAGGGATTCCGAATATTCTTACATGCAAAGTACCCCTATAATTTCGCTGAAATAAGCACCCTACTGTACCAATTATTCGCCCACCCCATAAATTCGCTGATGTTTTTTTATATATTTCTCTCTAAACTATATCTTAAAACATGTTTATTTTATTTGACCTGTCTAGCGACTGTTTAAAACGACAATTGATCATTAAATATAATATGTTAACTCTTACATACTGTTTATTTATGTTTAAAATGATACTGGTACAACACCTCCTCCAAAAATTTCTCTTTTCTGAAAATTAAAAAAAAAATACTGGGATTTCCTTCTTGAAACATGACCTACAATGTATGCATATTTATAGCCTTCCGAATAGGGACAACGCATGTGCGTACAAGAATGTAATGATTAATTCCAATTTGAGTTGCTTCCCTTAGACGAAAAAAAATCGGCGATTACCGTTTTCAGGTTTTACCATTTGCTTTTTCAAAAATTGAACTTAAAATACAGCAATTTAGGGTATTTGTATAATTTAACACCGGTTTATTCTTTATAATGACAAAGAAATAATGTCGTCTGATAGCCCAAGGTATAAGGAAAATTTAAAAATCCTAACAGGGCCTCATGCAAATGAGCGCGCGCGTGATGACGTCATCCCCGCGTGCAACTCACCAGGTCAGAAGTGTAAACAATGTTAATTTGGGTCGAATTCCACATACTACTTACATTTGAACGCAGAAAACAGCTGATATCTGTCAAAAAAGAAACGAAACGCCAGACTGATTTCTGTAAAATATTTCGTTTTGAATGGTTTTAATTGGGTGGGCGAAAAAGTGGTACGGGAGAATGATAGGTCGCTAACCAGTATACAGCTACAGTATTGAATAACAACAAAAGCGTCAACGCCATGTATCATATTTATGGTGTAACACGCTGTTAATAATTTGAATTCAGACGACAATAGTGAGGTCTGCAACAACTTAAAATAATGTTTTTACGAAAGAAATAAAGAAGTTTTGTTAGGTAAAATCAAATAAAAAAATATGGCCCCGCTCAAGGACACAGTGCATCTTGTCAACCCGAGGCAACACTGTCGAAACACTGCTAAAGCCTCGGTCGACAGTGTTACCTCGAGTTGACAAGATACATGTAATGTTCCACTCAAGGGAGGCAATGTTCATAGTGTTGCCAAGTTCATTCACAAGCCCAAATGATATTACATTCAACTGCAGTATACGATATAGAGACAAAAATGCTGGCAATGCAAAGATCCTTGAACGTAGTGTTAGTTAAGGTTGAGAAGAAAATTTAACCCAAAATGTTGTTGTTTTTTATGCTTGATGACATAATACGATCGTATATAGGTTTTGGTGTCATTTGAAAGTTTATTGCTTGATGATTAATAATGATCAAAACTAATCCCATGGATGTCAGTAATTGCAGTTCGATTATTTATTTCAAATGTAATCAAGCGTTTTGTAATACCTATAGACCCAAAAACCTTGTTTGATTTTGTATCGGTATATTTCTACTAATTTCATCATCTTTTCATAAAACCGAATTATACCAAACTTATAATGATCACAGGCATCCGCAATGAATAATGTTGTTCGAGATGAAATTCAAATCTAAAGCACGTTAAATTTTAACTCTGAGTTATTAAAGGGCCATACTACAGTCTAACTCAAGATCCCCTATTTTGGGTTTAAACCCAAAATTCTTAGCGATAGCTCGGAATATAAGAGCATCGATCATGAAATTAAAGCTCTGGTGAAGAATAAACGACAAATGTGTGTTATTATCATTAGTTGCTGATGCAACTTGTTTAAGGGTTTGACAAATTAAGCTTTGCGGAAATTCTCTTTATCTAACTTTTAACAATGGAGACTAAGACGGAAACTAAAGTAAAGACTACAAAGGAAACTAAAATAAAGACTACAATTGAGACTGTAATAGAAACTACCATGGAGACTTCATTGTAGACTACAATTCAGACTATCATGAAAACAACAATGAAAACAACAATGCAGACTTAAATGGAGATTTCTATTAAGACTACAATGGAGACTTCAAGAGAGATTACACTGGAACCTGTGATGACATAACAAAGGTGACGTTGATTGAGACTAGAGTGAAAACTACATCATAGACTACTAAAGAAACTTTTATAGAGACTTCAATTTAAACTACAAGGGGAACTACAATGGAAAACTACTATGAATACTTGTAATAGAGACTACAATAGACACTACAATGTACAATGGAGACTTCAATTGAGACTACACTGGACACTACAACACAGACTCCAATAGAAACTACTATAGTCACTTTAATAGAGACAACAATGGACACTAAAATGCAGACTACAATGGAAACTACTATGGAAACTTCAATTGAGACTAAAATGGAAACTACAACAGAGAATACATTAGAGACTACAATGGAGATATGTATGAATACTTCAATGGAAAACCTCAATGGAAACTACATAAGAGACTAAAATTTATAAATAAAAAATAAAAAAATATAAACTTAATACTAAAAAGGGTACTACGATGGATATTCCAATGGAGCCCACTATAGAGACTACGATAATGACTACGATTGAGACTACAATAGAGACGACAGTAAATACTTCAATGGATACTATAATAAACACTACAATGGACACTACAATTTGAACTACAATGAACAATACAATGAATACCACAATAAAGACTACAATAAAAGCCCGATGTGTGGTTACAAAGGAAATTTAAATCGAAACAACAATAAAAACTTAAATCGATACTACAGTGAAAATACAATAGAGACTAATTTTGAAATGTCAGTTACAAGGGCAACTAAAATGGGAACTAAATAGAAACTACAATGGCGACTACAGTGGAAACAACACTAAGTACTGTTATTGAAACTACAATGAATAATACAATGAAGACTTCAATAATGAATACGATGGAAACTACAATGGAGACTACAATGGAAACTACAATGGAAACTACAATGGAAACTACAATGTAGACTACAATGGAATCTACAATGGAAACTACAATGGAGACTACAATGGAAACTACAATGTAGACTACAATGGAGACTACAATGGAAACTACAATGTAGACTACAATGGAAACTACAATGGAGACTACAATGGAAACTACAATGTAGATTACAATGGAAACAACAATGGAGACTACAATTTCATCTACAAAGATAACTAAAATGGGAACTAATATAGAGATTACAATGGAAACTACAATTGAAAGTATAATCGGCAATCAAAATTAGACTACAATGGTGACTACAATTGAGACTACATTTAAGACTATTATGGAAAACACAATAAAAATACAATGAGGACAACAATAATAAATACGATGGAAACTGAAATAAAGACTACAGTGAAGCATACAGTGGATACTACAACGGAAACTACAATGGAAATTACAAAATGACTTTAATGGATACCACGATTAAATCAATGATGGATACAACAATGGAGACTGCGATGTAGATTTCACTGGAAAATACAATGGAAACTACAATGTCAAATACAATGGGGTTATAATGGAAACTACGTTGGAAACTAAAATACAGGCTATAATGGAAACTACAATGGAGACTACGACGAAAACTACAATTGAGACTTCAATTGAAACTATGATGGACAAAACAATGGAAACTACGATGAAGACGTCAATTGTAACAATGATGAAAACTGCAATGAAAACAACTTTTGAAACTACGATGGTAACGATTGTGAAATGGAAACTAAAATGGATACTAGGACACTCAATACGATGGAAACGTCGGAGACGAAAATGGAAACAACTATGGACTACAATGAACATAACAAGTACTTAACCATGAACTATGCACTTGTTTAAGGCACAAGGATACAAAAAAAGCAAACACTCGACATTGGGCAAATGAATATTTATGTTCAAAGATTTATTATATTGGATCAAATTTTGACATGTTTGTTCAAAGGACGACAACGCCGTCATGTCTGCGACGTGAAGTTGTATGCTGATCTGTTCACCTTTATTTGCATTACCTTTATTTACGTACAGTTCCGGGTTGTCGAGAATTAGCAAAGAAACGTTTGGTAAGAAGTACCGATGTTACTGAGTTTTAAAAAGGTTCACCATTTCACATACATATCTCGTTATGAGAAAAAAACAAGTAAAAGTTATGGTTCAGAACAAACCGTCAACTATTCGTAATTTTGTTTGATATGTATGCAGGCCGCAATATACAGGTCTCTTGTATAGCAACGAAAATATTATATTTTATAAAATATAGAAACATTCACGTTTACACATTTTTTTGAACTTCCAGAAGATATCCTAGCTTTAACGCTTTTTTCAACAAGAGAGCTGATTGGTTCACTTCTCGGAAGCTATGTCATTCATTTTTAAACCAAGCAGTGTTGCCGAGAAATAGTCCCGTTACATATTTTGGTAAAAATGCTGTGTTTCCGATTATAAAAAAGGTCAAAGAAAATATATGTATATATCGTTATGTTAACATTATCGTAGGAGCTATTAGTAACCGGCCTTTATTAGTTCAATTATGCCAAAATATTGACGTCAACCCGACCGCAACGATGTGCCTTTTTGTAATATATAGAAACACTCATGCTTATACATGTATTTTTAACTTTCGAAATAGATTCTTTCTTCAACAATGTAGTTGACAGAAGGCTGGTCTAAGGTTCTGGAGATTTAACATTTTACGTACCATTCCGTATTAAGATAGTGCATGTTTTTATCGTTATAGATACAGGCGTGAAAAAAGTATCGCAAGGAACGACATTTTAAAACTCGGGTTGAAATTCTTACCTCCCGCAATATTTGGTTCAACCGGAAAGCAAAGAAATGCCATTGATTTGTAATATATAGAAACACTTTAGGACGAAATTCAGTCTGTGTGCAATATGGTGAAACAGTCATGTTCAAACATTTATTCTAAAGTTCCTTTTAACACTAAAGTTCGCATTCTTGCTGACTGGTTTAGCTTTCTGGTGGTATTACTTCTGTTGACTAAGCTTACACTTAGTCATTTTTAAATACTGAATTTACAAATCCCTTCAATTGTCAGCCTGACACCAAGACAGATTTGTCACCATCTCATTATTCTCTACCAGGGTTATATGACCAAGCGTATGACACAAAGTCAAGGTCACAGCATATCCAGGAACAGCAATATGATACTGAAATTACAATTTTGTTAGAAAGGGCTTAACTAAACGACGAAACATACCAGTCTGTTACTATAAAATGATTTTAAAGGTTTTAATACCTTAATGGCTAGCATCTGTAGTTCATGCAAAAGATGAGTGGATTGTAAAATATCAAATTGTGGTCTCAATTAGTCAATGTCATTTAACGCCCGCAATACATAGTTAAACCAATGAAAAACCCATGTCTGTTCAACTAGGTGTTAACCAGACCTATCATAAGATACAAAAATATTTTATATTGGCCTCGCCTTAATTTGTCGATACTTTCTAAGTCCTTTATATCAGGATTAAACTAAGCTATTTTCTTGTTTTTTTGTATAATTAGTGTTATATATTCTCAAGAGCTATTGGACTTAAAATGAAACGATTAGGTGTTTAAAGGTACTGTTTGTTATGGCAAACTTGTCGAGGATAGGGAAATCTTACCAGAAAAACCAAGAAACAAATGTTTAGCCTATGATTGCATTAGATAAGTCCTTTGATAGAATCTCTTTATACTTTGTTGGTCCTTGACCTAGAACTAAGTCAGCATCTAAAACCTTTTGTGTGCTTCGACACGCTTCCCTAAATTTATTCCTTAAAGGAATATTAAAGCGAAGACCATTGTCGAAGCTCTTGTTAAGTCTGTCACATTTGTTGGTCTTCCGATCAGGGATCAAACCTTTTATCTGGCATCTTTAAGCTGGTTAAGTCCTGGTTAGGGATCAAACAGATAAGGCCATCAGCATATCCTAACTGATAGTAAACATTGAAAAATATGATACGGTAATACTGTTTTGACACTGAGTAACTAGGGCCCGGGCATCCATTTACTATTTTTTGCATTAAGATAATCTGTACATGAGTATCTTGGATTAACTAACTCAGAGGCCGAGCTTGACGTGTACGGCTTACAGAGACTGGACTTCTAGGCCGTATTATACACCATTTGGTGCGTGTGTGTGCTAGTATTGAGAAGGTCATACAAGCGTCAGTATCGCAAAGCCGCTTATATCATTTATAACATTAATATCCTTTCAATTGATACCAAATTATTTTAAGTGAACAGGCATCAACATTCAACGTACATGTCAATCGCTCAATAAAATAACATGTTATGATTATAACAACATGTTCAAAGAGTTTAACAAATGTTTTAGATAGGTCAAAAAATGGAAATAATACTTAAACGTAATGTATGTTTATCCTAATAGCATTCGAATTACGTAAGTATCAGCTGATTATGTCAATGTACAGCAATAAACTGATATCAATACAAAAATATGTGTATTTTACTGATTTCACCTCATTTTTAGATGAAGGTTATTTTGAAGATTGCAATGTATACAAATGCAAAGATATTAATTCGTTGGATACGTATTTGTAGAGTTTTTTTTTACCGGGGCTTACCCTGATCACGTGAGAAGATTTTGGGGTTTAGGTTTTGTCTCGGTTGCAGGTTGAGGCCTACTGCGTTAGTAAATGTTGCAGTTTGTAAGTCTGAGATCACGGCGTTTTACTGATTAACACGGTTGTAGGTCTACAGATCATGGTTGTAGGTCTATAATTGACGGTTGTAGGTCACTAGATTGCAGTTGTAGGTTTACAATTGACGATTTTAGGTATATAGATTGCAGTTGTAGGTCTACAATTGACAGTTGTAGGTCTATAAATAATGGTTTTAGGTCTACAAATGACGGTTGCAGGTCTATAGATCATGGTTGTAGTTCTGCAATTGACGGTTGTAGGTCTATAAATAATGGTTGTAGGTCTACAAATGACGGTTGCAGGTCTATAAATCATGGTTGTAGGTCTACAGATGACGGTTGTAGGTCTATAAATAATGGTTGTAGGTCTACAAATGACGAATGCAGGTCTATAGATCATGGTTGTAGGTCTACAAATGACGGTTGTAGGTCTATAAATAATGGTTGTAAGTCTACAAATGACGGTTGTAGGTCTATAAATAATGGTTGTAGGTCTACAAATGACGGTTGCAGGTCTATAGATCATGGTTGCAGGTCTACAAATGACGGTTGTAGGTCTATGAATAATGGTTGAAGGTCAACAAATGACGGTTGCAGGTCTATAGATCATGGTTGTAGTTCTACAATTGACGGTTGTAGGTCAATAAATAATGGTTGTAGGTCTACAATTGACGGTTGCCGGTCTATAAATAATGGTTGTTGGTCTACAAATGACGGTTGTAGGTCTATAAATGACGGTTGTAGGTCTACAAATGACAGTTGCAGGTCTATAAATCATGGTTGATGGTCTACAATTTACGGTTGTAGGTCTATAAATAATGGTTGTAGGTCTACAATTAACGTTTGTAGGTCTATAAATAATGGTTGTAGGTCTACAATTGACGGTTGCAGGTATATAGATCATGGTTGTAGGTCTACAATTGACGGTTGCAGGTCTATAAATAATGGTTGTAGGTCTACAAATGACGGTTGAAGGTCTATAGATCATGGTTGTAGTTCTACAATTGACGGTTGTAGGTCTATAAATAATGGTTGTAGTTCTACAATTGACGGTTGTAGGTCTATAAATAATGGTTGTAGGTCTACAAATGACGGTTGCAGGTCTATAGATCATGGTTGTAGGTCTACAATTGACGGTTGTAGGTATATGGATCATGGTTGTAGGTCTATAGATTGCAGTTGTAGGTTTACATTTGACGGTTGTAGGTATATAGATCATGGTTGTAGGTCTACAATTGACGGTTTTAGGTCTATAAAAAATGGTTGTATGTCTACAAATGACGGTTGCAGGTCTATAGAACATTGTTGTAGGTCTACAATTGACGGTTTTAGGTCTATAAAAAATGGTTGTATGTCTACAAATGACGGTTGCAGGTCTATAGAACATTGTTGTAGGTCTACAATTGACGATTGCAGGTCTATAGATTGCAGTTGTAGGTATATACATATCTATACATATATGTTGTATGTATTAATAGATCACGGCTGTAGGTCTCTGGATCACTGTTGTACGTTACAGATCATGGTGTAAGACTATAGATTACGTTAGTAGTTATATATTTCACGGTTAAAAGTCTTCAGATCACGGCTACTTCATTAAAATCGACTGTTCTTCATTTTTCAATTTTCAATGGTTTTATCTTTTTTTATTATTAAAGAATATATTTGAAAATAAAATGCATACATTGGTAGTTGTGGTAACTTCACCAAAAAATCAAGACAAAATCAAGAATGGGAGACTAATTTGTTTTCCTGGGTCAATTTTTGTTGATGTCACGGATCTTCTAGTGTTCTTCTTTTGGTAACGGGTTGTTTTGGTCTGTGGCTTCAACTGTTTCTTTAAATCGTAAATGACCTCAAGCTAACCGTTCGGTTTGAACATGCATGTATATTACATCAAAAACATTTTCATCTGTATTCACTGTTTATCCTTGAAATATTACTAGAGTTTTATCACCAGAATGTCATTTTGCTGCCCCCGACTCGCTGCCTGCCTGTGTCGGTGTTGTACAAGGCTGCCCGTGGCTTTTTTTCTGGCCAACACGGTCAGCTTTTGTTTGCCTTTTTGGTCATCTTGCAATATTGTGCAGGAATTAATTTTACTCAGAAAAACAGATGTCCGATTTCACTCACTTGTACACTGAAAGGCCATATCATATATAAGGCATAGTTCTGCATCGTGGCCAGAAAATTGCCCGTGTTGTCAGTTGTGACAATTTTACTGTGACTAGAATCGCATATATAGCGCAAATAGCCATCTGTGCTCAGTACAAAGTGATTCATTGTAACGTCGCCAGTTCTATCTTCGTAGACCTTCTTCAACATTTTGTCTCATGTTGTGTAAATGTACAGTGGGGGAGCCAACAAACAGCGGGCCCTTATGGTGACTGATTGAGAAACACTGATGCTTAACTGAGAACTTTCTTGTATTCATAGTAGGGCCAGCTGACAGGGTAAAGAAGTGGACCTCATGTCTGACAGTAGGACAACTGTCAACTGTTACAGTCACTTTGTGGTCCGATATGTGGCAGACGCCGCGTGAATGATCAAAGATAACACATTCGGCTGTCACATTGTAGTTGCTGTCTTATACGTTTACCCTGCTGTAACAGTTGTTAAAGCCTAAAAGGACAATATATCCTCCTAAAATTTATGTCATACCATGAATATCACAATCCAATGTGTCTGTCTTTATATTTACAGCAAGGGTTTTCTTTTTCACCTTGAAAACCTTAAATTTATCAGGCAACTGTTTGATTTATCTAGATGACTGTTTAAATAGTGGATCTGTATATCCCTGGATATTTTCTAGTGCTTTCAAGTCAGCAAACAATTGTTGAGTGTGTGTTTCGGGCTCGAAAGTGATAGTTGCCTCTTGTTGGTGGCTATTTCTGGGCAATTATGTTTGCCTCTGCCATCGTGTCCTGGCATTTTTAGTAGCAAGAGTAGGAGTTGGACTCATTGTCCTTGCCCTAGACTTGGACAGTGTCGAGTAAGGCATTCAGTTGGTCATCATGTTGGAGGCCACACTGGACAATGTTACTGTCCGACTGTTTCACTGTGCTCTTCTTCAGCTTATCTAATACCAGGTTGAGTGAAAATCTCATTGCCTTGATCTTTGGAAGCATGAAATTGCCTGAAGTCGTCAGGAAACTCTGTTTTCTTTCTTCCTGGCCTCTCTCACCTGCTTAAGACCGGCTGTTACCTTTGTTATATTGACTGGAAGCCTCTGGCTATGTAAGATATCAATCTGATGTCTCCACATAACCTGTTTGAAACGATTCAAACGAATGGAATGTTCGTTAATTTCATTTTTTTTATATAAAGGCAGTGTCATCTTGTCTGCGTCAGATGTTACGCATAGATTCGACACAACCTTGAAATATCGCATTATTACTATGAAAGGGGGCTTTGAATTGTTGATAATTTATAAACGAAAAAGATAAACTTACAGAAAATGAGTTTTGCAGGTATAAATCAATCCTTATATAAGTTACAACTTTGTGCTTTTGACATCAATACTCATAATTGTGATGCTGGCGACCTAACGGTCTGCTGGCATAAAAATGGCAGACTAGTGGTCTATAGTCGTAAAAAGCGACCAAGCGGCCAAATACTTAAGGTCATATGCTTTATATGATTATAAATGTATTCATGTCGAACGTGCTTTAATACTTATAAAAAATGTTTAATTAAGCAAAGAAAAGGTATAAACTCGTTGAAAACTGACGTTTGACTGCATAGTACCCGTTGAAAACACAATTGGTTCTTATGCAGTATTCAAGTTCAAATTATTCTGACATGTCAGAAATCAATTTTATGTTCCTTTTTCAATGCGAGTGTTTATATCACTGTTTATGAAACAAGATATTAGGCCGCTAGAATGCAACTTCACGCCGCTTTGCTGATAGGCTGTTAGGCCACCAACTTCACGCCGCCGACCGGCCTCGATAATTCTAGGCCGCTAGGTATACCTACAACACTGGCCTGAAACTGACCTTAATAGGAAACACGAATATTGCACTATGTGTGGCGGATCCATGGTAAGACACGAGATTAAACGAAAGGGTCGTAGGTTTGATACTAGGCCGCCTCACCTTTAAAATTCGTATTATCGTCCGGTGGGTCTTTCATGACAGTGCTGTACAGTGGCGCACATTAAAGAACCAGAGTCTTTTACAAGGGATAAGTTACGTCTATGCAACAATATTATCAACCGTTCAATAATGATTCTCTCAAAGAAGCAGACGCTTCTGAAAAGGTCAATAGTGCCGTAAAATACATCCTCATTACAGTGCATATCTATCTAATTCATGCAACTAAAGAAAAGTATGTACATATATATAACATAGCATAGAATTCACTTATGCTTTAGTGATTCACAGTGATAACAACAGATCCCATCGTGATCCTCACATAGCAGTTCCAAGACCTTCGATAGGAGCAGGTCGCAAGTTACCAGGGAGGGTCACCCTGCTCAACTCATATGTCCACATCCTTACGGCTCATTACAATATGACGCTTGTGTATATTGCCATGGAAGGGCAGGTAGTGGTGACAGTAATTTTTAGAGCAATATCAACATAAATGTTTCGCATCTATATGCAGGTCATCATTTTTGCACAAAGAAATATTCACGTTATACGTCAAGGTTTCACACGAGTCTTTCAGTGATTTCAGGAACTCGGAAGCAATGATTGACTGCTACTTTGTTTAATGAGATGTGTAAGGTGGACCACCAATTAATCTTGTTGACTTGATCATATGATGTTTTATGACGCACATTATGATAACAATTATAATTAATGGACCATATATTAACATTTTGATAAAAGTATTTTAGGCCCTTTGACCTGTTTTGTTGAAAACAAATTCATAAAATATCTTAGCATTTTGAAACAATCATAGTCTTAGTCTCTCTAATCTTATGAAAATTAAGATACCGCAGATCATGCAAACATTAATAAAATCAAGGGTGCCGGTAGCAGGTGTAGACCCCTGGTTCTCTTGATTTGCAGTCGTTGACCATATCTTCTACACCACGGTGGACCAGTCATGACACGGTTTGTTTTTGAAACAGTTATGATATTAACAGAATTGATGATTATTGCGGAATTTGTCCATACTTGCGGTAGCGAGAGTTGTCAACATTTGATTGTTTATGCATGAAACTTGGTTAGAATATTGTCTTTGTGAAATCCACCAGTGTAATTTTGCCCTCCGCCCAACCCCTTGAATATTTCTTAATGGACATTTATATCGGATACAAATTTTCCCATATGTTTCAATGCGCCCAGTGGTGTAGATTTCGTCATATACATGCAACTTGATATAGATACTGACATTCATTTGTATCTCTTAAACAATTTTTGGTGTAGCTATTGAGGAAATGATATGTAAGCTCTTTCATTGTAATTAAACAAATATTATATTATTTCGAAATCTATCTCGTGATTTAGAACATATTGCAGATCGGGATACTCTGAACCTTCCACACGCTGGTTATAATTGTCATCCCTTAACATTTAGATGTTACCTGATGTATCAAACCGAAGTGATTAAATGATACGTTGTTGGCATAATACGTTTAAAAATGTACATTATCCACTAATACTAAATGCAAAATATAATGTTTTTTCACAGAAATACTGAGGCACACCGTTGAATCCGTCATGATGAGTATTCACGTTTCACTCTACTCATATCAGTGTCATGTTGTACATCGCCCGCCCTCACTCACGCGTCGCATACATATATAGATACGCTTTACGGTACTACAGCTGGCTTGACATGCCACGTCGTTCAAACGACCCCTGTATCCAACAGTAGCTAGACATCTATATATTACCTTACTTCAGTTTCCTGTTGTTCACCACCGGCCTTCGCGATATGATATTTTACGTGTATATAGTAATGAGTAAAAGGCATTATTATATTTGTTGTGGTATTAGTTTTTTATCGATCATAGGAATTCACATATCTTGCCTTCTATTTTCTCTTCAATCCAGTAACCACCTATTATACGTTCACGTCAACTTTCTACAGCTCCGTTGCGTTGCTAGCGTGGTACCATGGATACACGCCTACAGCGACAGCCATCATTGCGGGAATGAGCGCTGTGGAGCGAGGTTCAAAGAACCCAGCCGCTTGTAAATAATTTGATCCTGGAATGATCATCTTTTAAAACTACATAGTTTTAGTACTTTTAATTGTATAAATGTATACTTATTTTAACAGTAATTAGTTGAGTGACGGAATATGCGAGTTCGTTGTACTGTCGTTTTTTGGTTTATACCAACTACAAAGGTAAAGGCCTAAAAACATAAAAAAAGAATAATATGATATTTCTAAACAAAATAATTCGTCTTAACAGTCAAGCAGATTTTGGAATTTAACACCAGAAAAAAACGAAAAGAAATACTGATACATTTTGTTGAAATGGAATTACCTGATGGTAGTCTCTTTATTGCTTAAAATCGAATTACTTATATTTTTACAATCAATCAAGCAAGAACACATGCACGGAATAATAACATTTAAGTTACAATCGTATACAGTCAATTTTGAAAGAAACATTATACTTAAGAACAAAGCCATAAAAAAATCTCTCTCTCTCTCTTTCTCTCTCTCTCTCTCTCTCTCTCTCTCTCTCTCTCTCTATATATATATATATATATATATATATATATATATATATATATATATATATATATATATATATATATATATTCTGATAAAATAATGAAATTATTTAGTAGTGAACTCTGATTTTCTTTATCGGTATCAAGAGTTTAAATTAGTAAAGGTGACCATACAAGACGAAATTAGATGCAAGATATCAAAGAAGCGGTATTCTTTTATCATGATTCAAATGAGTGTAATCATAAATTTAATCATTCTAATAAGTGATTGAAATAGGCAAAAATGACATAAATCGATATAAAACATATTAAACCAAGAGAGCCATGTTGCCAGAAATACGTTAAATATTAAATAAAGCATGTATCATCATCCACAAGTATGGACGCTTATGGGTCATTTTGCAGCAATTGACTACGGGATGATTTAAGAAGAAATGTTGGGAAAAGCACGTTTATAAAGGTCCCCCTTGTCCTATAATGGCTGCATTGCGATATTGTGTGAGATCGGATATACGGCCAACGTTTGTAGCGTTACGATCAAGGTGAGCCGTACATGGAGCGACAATCTCACCTATGGAGCCGCCGTAATCAAGTACCAAACCACTGTGATGTAGTGATACTTTGTTGGCGTAATACGTCTATTATATTTCTATTGCACCAATTCTTAAAGTGGTGTATTTTTTTTTCTTCATATTGACTGAGTGTGGGTACATCGTTGAATTAATTTTGGCAAGTAGCACTCTTAATAAAATGATTAAAAGTCAAGTCAGCTGTGGAGCCTCAGTGGGAGTACATCGACATGCTGTTTAGCTGCACTGATGGAGACTACACATTTGTCTCAACTAAAATGACACGGTGAACGGCTCCACAGACCCCTGCCATGTGCAACAGTCTAAGACCTTGTCTTGTTGTTACTTCAGATTCTTCAAATATTTGATTTAAGTCTTTATTTTAAGCAAAACCTTGCCTTCCGACGTAGCATATATGACGTAATTTATCACGTGGTATACACACACTGAGTTAACTTTGATATCTGCGGAATTGGATACACGACATAAAGCGTAAACAATAACTTGTATGTTTCGTATCGATTCGGTCTTTGAGAATTTTAACTTTTTGGTTTTATACAAAAAATAACAACATTTTCTCTTTAACAAAAAACATGCAAGTTTCGGAACTTTCTGCTTATTCTTAGTTCAAAGAAGTGACACTTGATTTGTTGTTGTCATAAGCTACGGCTAATTTATACAAGACGTGCACAACATTTTTCTATACAAATACTTCCAATACACATCAGGATTATGGAAATAATACGCCTGTATGATTTCTTAAAATATTTCAAAATTAATTCATGAACAAAGAGGAACTAAACCATTTATTAAGACTGATATGAATGACAGCCCTAATGTAATAATATTATATAAAGTGAAAAACACAAACATGTCTCAATAAATGAGGCGCGTTAAGTTCGAAGATCGAAGATCAAACATCGGAATTCAATATCGAACTCATGGCTATCTCTGATATCAATATTCGTAAGGCTGTGAAGTGGGGTGCTTTTTATGATGCAAGTGTCAAACTAGCTGTGATTATAGAGCTCTTAGCTATTTGACAATTTACTGAAGGCAAACATCCATGGGGTCGTGAGAACTTAGTACGAAAGTTGAATAACGAGCCGGCTGTTATTATCGAGCTCTGGGTTGGGTATTAGAAAACATGCATCAATAAGACAACCATGAGCTTGTGAATTTACAAAATGCGAATATTTAACAGAACAGAAAATTTATTTTGACTTAAGCATATAAACAGCTCATCGTCACATCACACAACATACACAATACGCATACACATACAAATCAACAATAAATTGATGAATAAATGCATGAATCATTATTCAATTTCTATATATAGTGATAGAGAAAAAAAACAAAAACAAAACGACAGCTTTCATCTCGCCTATAAATACCTGTGAGAGTGTTCACACTCGACTCTCCATAGAGGAACGTTTAGGCAAATGTTAGGCAATGGTATTTTAAAAGAATACAGTGGTTTGATAACGGTGCTAAATAGTTATAACGGCAACGATAACAGTACAAATACAACTAATCTTAAGACATATACAAAACACATGGAATAACATTTACATTAGTACAAGGATATAAATATTTCTAGAAAAAGCATATATGTATTCAAACATATAATCATTTCTTTCTTTGAAAGCTTTTAAACAATAAATCGCTAGTTTAACCAGAAGAGATTTATCATCTGTTTGCAGTAGAGTAATAAATTTTTCCATACTAGGGTGTCTTTAATAGTAATTTGGCAAATATCTTCTACGAATATCAGCATATCGTGGACATCTTAAAACGAAATGGTACTCGTCTTCTATATCATTAAGGTTGCAATAGGTACATCATGTCTTGCAAATACCATCATGTCGGCCAACTTCAATATTTAACCTATGGAAAGATAGCCGTAATTGTGCGAGCACTTTTCTGTATTTGATATTGTCTAATAAAGAAATATAATTAGAAACTTGGTAATTACATTTAAATTCTTTATATATATATATATTATGAACTACAGCTGTCCATACCCACTCTCCATTCTGAAATATAAATATCTCGTAATCTATTTCTAAGCAGAGGTACAAATGCAGACATATTCACTGATTCGGGGAATGACCAAACATCATTAAAACCTGAGCGTTGTAATACATGTCGAACATTCGAGGCCCAATTTCTGACAAAAGGATTTAGTTCTACTTCACTCACTTCCTTTAAAATGAAACAATTTAACAAAATATTTAATGCATCGCATGTATCTTTCAATATACAATGGGAACCGGCCCAGCTCGCTATATAGCGATAACGTATTTGTCGACCTTTTCACTTTGAGGATCCATTTTCAAAATCTTTTTTGCACTCTTTCCAAACATTTATACTTACCAAATCCCCATACCTCAGATCCATAATTTAGTTTAGATTTAACATATGCATCAAACAGATTAAAATGAATATGGACAGGGGCGAGTGTATCTTTTATAACCGCAAATAAACTATTCATAGACCTTATAGCTTTGCCAGCTAAAGTTTTAGCTGCTTGAGCACATGAGCCACCAGATGAGAAAACAACACCAAGATAATTGAAGGAATTAACGATTTCTACAACAACACCTTTATATTTCCATTCAACATTTTGTGACAATCTACCGCCTTTTCTAAATACGATTTTTTTTTGTTTTTTCAACATTTACAGTGAGATTCCAGCGATCACAGTGTGTTTGTAAGTTATCTAATGACGTCTGAAGGCCTTCTTTCGACTCTGACATTAACACAGCATCGTCTGTAAACAACAACAGAAAGATATTTATTTCATCCAGAGAGATCCCGGCATAAGTTCCTTGTTGCATATGTAACTCTATATCATTAAAAAAACAGAGAGAAACAAATCGGGGAAGTTATTTCCCCTTAAATTAATCCGACATTACTATCAAAAAATCAGACTATGCCCCAACATGTTTAACACAAAGCTTCACTTCTTCGTACATTGAGCGTAAGAGGGCCAGTAATTTACCATCGACGCCTAATTTAATTAGTTTATACCATAGCCTGCTCCTACTTATACTGTCATACGCCTTTTTAAAGTCCACAAAATAACAATACAACTTCTTTTTTAGAATTAAACTGTTTTGAATCAATGATTGTAATATAAATATGGGATCTACCGTACTACAATTGTTCTTAAAACCAAATTGTGCATCCGTGAGAACATCGTACTCCATCGCCCATTTCTTAAGCCTCTCATTTAATATACCGGTGAACAACTTTGCAAAGCAACTGATCAGTGTAATCCCCCTGTAAATGTTAGGCTCCTTTCTTATATATGGGGAAAATAGCCCCGTTAGCCCATGACTTGGGGAACGTCCCCTTATCAAGGATAGTGTTGAAAAACAAATGCAATTGCTTGATCAAAACCGGAACACTGGCTTTAAAATATTCGTATAAAACATTATCATTCTATGGAACATGCCTTATTATTACCAAGTTTACTAATCGTCTTTAAAATTTCTTCTTCACTGATTAATCTATCGAGACAATCAAACGTAGGTACCATCATTGTTCCTATCAAAATCTGCTAAAAACTCAGAGCTTAAATCATCATCATGGTCCTGAACACCAGACATCAACCCTTCGAAGTATACCTTAAAATCTTCATTTGGAATATTGTCACCCTTTTGACATGTAGCCTTTACCCTAAAAATCTTCCAAAACTCCCTAGGTGATTTTCTACGCATGTCATTCATTTTTTAACCCTTACCCTAACCCTACTACGCTCTGCGTGAAATGATAATTTGGACTTTCTACACTGGTATTTATATTCTTTTTTTGGCCTGTAAAACTCTCTCTCTCCCTTCGTTACCTGATGCCTTATTAAAATTTGTCAAGTTTTCTTCATATACTAATAACTTTTGTTTGCAACTCTCATCATACCAATCTTTTTCAATATTGAGCCAGCTGCGAAAATTGCGTTGTGAGTTTGATATTAAAAAATATAAAAAAAAACATTAGCATGAAGGGATGAATATGTTAGTATGTTTCATGGTGAATCGTGTAACAAGATGTGTACATCCAGCAAACTGCGAAAACGAAATATGAGTTTTATATCGTTTTCGAATTTATGCATAACCAAACCGTCATGGGCAACATTTCCTGCAAATATTGAGCTGTTAATTAGATCTGCCAAAATATATAAAATAGTATACGTTGGTGGTGGTGTATAGGTGTGTTGCGTAGAGCTTACAACATGATGTGAATATCGATCAAGCTGCTAATATCGAGCTTTCAGCTCGGTTTTCGACAATATACATACTTATAGGCGAACATTACGCTAGATGCTAGTATCGAGCTTTGTGTTCGATATTCGACAATATTACGCATCCAACATGAATGACGCAACGCTATTGGTCCAGGCTGGTCCCGTTACCTTTAACACTTTAACATACAGAAATCGTACTTTCAGGGGCTGAAGGGTTTATTAACTTATCGGGCTAAGTAATAGGTAGAAATTGATTTAGGGCCGACTAACGAGCTGTAAGTTCGATAATCGAACATATGCATTAATTAGATGTTCATGGAACTTGCCTGTTGGGATAAATCCAAATGCGAATATCGAGCCAGCGTCAAATATATAGCCCTTAAAAGAATGATTTCTGTTTATTGTGTAAACTCCTTCTCACATTTCTATATTTCCAGCTGGCTCGATATTCACCTTTTGTAAAAACATCCACCAACAAACAAAATAACACATTATCAGATACTTGATTGTTGAATGTTTCCAAATATCTGCCTCAGAGAAAGGCTTAGAGCTCTTCATTGGCAGATGGCTCGATATTCCCGGTGGGTACTAAGCCCTCAAAAGCCAATGGGTGTTGGATGTATGAACAATGCCCAATATCAAACTCACAGCTCGATATTCGTATCAAAGGCACTCAATCTCACAGATATTAATCTCATCTTTGGCTCTGAGTTAGATTTTGAATTTCGAACTTCAATTTTAGAATGAACTAGCACGTCAATAATTATAACATTAATCTGCATTAAAGATAAGTTTGCAATCGTACATGTATGGTATTTTTCAAGTAGAGTGCTTTTCTGCCGATGACGTCAATGACCAAATGAAATTTACATAAACTACGTATACACGGTGATGTCACTAATATTTAAGTGCACCTTGTCTTGCATGCAGTGCCAGCCCGTTGGTACGCCGCATGTTTCTCCCACGTTTAATAAATATTTCAGATGTACAACAATTATTTGTCAAACAATTATTTAGAAAAAGACGTTTGAAATCAACTGCATATATTCGAAACAGATCGCGGCAGCCCTACTTCCCCAACACATGGAGATTACGTGATTACGTCAAAGACTTAGGGTTCCTTATTAAGCCACACGTGTATCCCCAGGAACGGGCACGTAGAGTTCTGAAGACTTATTCACACTTATCGGTAAGTCCTTGTCACGTCTTTTGACATATCGTAGTTGGAAATATTGTGTGTGTGATTAAGAATTATCTCGCTTGAAACGCCCCTTTTAGGATAAGATACACTTCTTTGTTAGTAACTCGTATTGCGTGTTCCAATTTAAACATTGTATGGTCAATCACATACATATCTAGTTAAAGATTGTCATAAGATGTTATTCCAAGTAACATCTACTCAACCACGGATCTGGTTCCATGGCGACATCAACGTGTAATCAGGGTTAGGTTCCATGACGATACTTAAGTCTAACAAGGGTAACACGCCCACTCCACCCCCAGTTCTCCTTCGCCCGTTTACCTCCTTGACTGTGAGTTGATCACATTTGAGCATGATATAGGCTAAAACAAAGTCCATGGTCATTAAAAAGGTGTTTCTTTTAGTGGTGGCAGTGTTATCGTGGAGTCAAATAACACCAGAACTTGAAATCGCTTGATAAACTTAACGGACTCGATCATGATTCATATCAAGGGATAGATGGATATTATTTAAACGCTTATATGTATACATTTCAATCTGAAAACAATAGGATAGGATAGTTTATATTTCAGGAAATACTAATTACACATATCTTAATATGATCATACTTATAATATAAGTACTCCCATATAAATTTACTTAATTTAATATTTGATTAAAGAAGGATATGAAATAGTCAACGAAAATGTTTCAGTTTAATTTCAGTACTGTGACATATTGGCAAGAGAAATCTTAAATAAATGGATACGAAATTTGAAATAAATGTTAAAATTGTTGTCTTTAAACTGATTGTTTTATACAAATAAATTGATTAAAGCAAATGATGAACATTCAATCTTTTTTTTTTTTTTCTTTTTTCTGGATATATGTAGTTGATAGAAAAGATACGGACGGGGCTATTCCGGGATTCCTCAAGTGTTTATAAATTGCATACGGTAAGTAAGTTTTTTTTAAATGAATTTGCTAAATATAAATGTTTACATCATAGTTTGTTATTGTTGCAGTTTTTTTACACAAGCCACAATATGTTCTGTGTATTCAATAAATTTATTTAAATTGTTTCCTTTCGAACTTAAAACGAACATTTCAAAAGTTTTAAAACTACAAGTTCGTAAACATCGCTATCAAACGATTTATTTTTTACTTAACCGTTTTGTTTTAGTACTGCACATATACCGTTATGTGTTCTGCTTTTGGTTTTAAAGTTGTTGTAAAATGGACTCGCCTTTATTTTCTGGTAGTACGATAATTCAATATTTGATAAGTAGAAACTACGTTTTTCATTCCAATCGTTAGATTGTTTTTGTTTAAAACTTATTACTTGCATAGTCATGAAAAATATTCTCATTGCCCATTTTTTAATCAGGGAAAATACTCGAATGTTATACATTTTCGTGACAAAGCACGTTTTGAGGTTACCGTGAAATCTTTGTGTAAGGAAGTTGGAGTTTTTAAGTAGTGATTGGTGCTGCTGTATGAAGATATGATGAAATCTCATAAACATTTCAATAATAAGGTCGCTTTAAAATCAAATGTATATAACACAGTAAGACAGTTGCACTTAGTTCAACATATGAAAATTGATCCTCTGGTCACAATTATGTTATGCATGTCCTTCTGTGCTCGTTGTTTTCTGCTTTTTTGTCGTTGTTTCTGCTTGTTATTAAATGTTTCGTACATAACTATACATACATGATACACATGTAACAGAATGCACTAAATATTTCTTATATTTAGTCATGACATTTCTGACTTCATGGATGCTTACAAATAAATAATATAATTGTGGTCCATTAAGACAAACTTTTGCGTTACTATTACAATTAAATAGTCTACAAAAAATATATAAATCAACAAAAACCGGATTGATATTTTGATGAATCAATTTTTGAAATCGCTTAATGATTAATATCAGGTTTCATAATTCTATCTCTTAAAATGTACATCCCATTAAAATTGTGTTGTTGTAGTATTTGTTGTTCTCTCAAAAGTTGTTATATATAGCAGTGTTATAGCACTCAGAATCAGGTAAAGCCATTTAAGACGAAAGATCCATGGTTTACAAAAGCTTGGTTATAATTGTTTAACACATGTTTCATTCAAACTTTCTAAGGCCTTTGGCATACAAGCTTAAACAAGAACATGTTTGTTTATTATAATCGTTTTATGAGTCATCAGTGTCTTTAATTAACTTTGACTAACTATGGTACAACCAAGGTTTCAATCAGCATCCTCAACACATGCTTCCTCTATTGAGAAATTATTTACAATACTGTACATAAGTATTGTGTACTGATGGATGGGCATTGGGATCTTTAGATTTTTTTTTAAGTTAAACATATTCGGTGGCATTCTGGCTTTAAAACTTATAAAAAAAAACTGTACCGATGCTTACCTTGTTCACGACATATAACTGGACATAAACACAAATTTCTATGCTTGCGGTAGAAATAAGATTGTTGTAAATAGTCCATAGAAAGTCATTAAGAATGAGTCCTGAGCAAACCCAAAGTTTTACCCCATGACTTTAGCCCTTGGCAAGGAAATCTAATTAACTTACACAGTTATAAATGGATGTCATCTGCATTCAGACAAAATTCTTGTTTCAGCTTATTGAATCTATGTCTAACAATATGTCTTTAGACATATTTTAATCAAACTTGACAGAGGACTTTGCGAGAAAAGCAAATAAAATAATTCTAATGCGAACCAATATATAAGCAATGGGTTCCTTAATTACAACACATGTTTGACAATTTGAATCTTGATCCTACAGACCAAATAGTTAAGCTTCATAGAAGAACATTTTGGGTAAGGCACCGAAGGGCAAGGATTCACACCAACTGTTAAAAGTCTATTCATTCCGAGGTGAACATTTTACAATGTGATTTGTATAAGTTTGTTTAAAATCAAGGGGCAGGGTCCTTTCTGTCCAAAGGAGAAATTATTCTGGTAATGAAACATTTTTTGCCCACTTCTAGTGACATTACTTCTTTCATTGTCGGGTTGACAAAAGCATTTGAATATCTGATTCTGAGCCTTAGCTAGATTATTTTAAAGTGACACTCTTATTCAAAATCAACACATACACATGTATAACAAACATCAATTTTGACTGATAAATCTTGAACTTCTAAATAAATAATGCATTTATGGAAAACATTAGTTACTGATTACTGACAAGATTGTAACCGTGTATTTAAAAGCAAAAAGCGCTAAAACATAATTGGTGAATGCTAAATAAAAGATTTCCTGTAGTCTACTTTGGTCTCATGAGGTAGAAATACCGTGTTTAACCCTCATTTCTTTCAAATTAAACTCGGTGTCCAGGATACGAACTATTGTTTTCGACATTTTTTTTCATCCTTTTTGAATGTTTAAACATATTATTAATAGTGGACAATTTTATTTGGGAATAAGAGTGCATATTTAACTGTTGCCAATTACACTTATATAATTAGAATGAGGCACAGCTTATATTTTAAGCTAGACCCAGTTTATCCCAAATATTGAAGAATTAACTCAATATCTCAACCATCCACATAACAGTTTGGCATCGTGCACAATCTCAATTATTTTGATTCTATTATTTAAAGCACATTCTTCCTTAACAGGAATGTTCGATACTTTAAAGAATATCATTTTAGAAACATAAATGAACATGAGTAATAAATCAAAATTTAAAGTTGTACTTATCATAAATGAAGGTCTTCTTCAATAACATTTTATGTAAATAAACCTAAAATCAAAATAATATTTTAGAAAAGAAGACTTATTTAATTTCTTCTATATTAAAGTTTCAGGTTGCAGGTTTAATTTAAATTAACAGAATATCAAGAAGGCCATGGCCAACGTGGACAAATACATACATTTAAACTGTTTACATTTGATTTAATGCATCCATCATACCAGAAAAACATTCAATAAAAAGTGTTGAAGAAATAACTGTTTCATTACATCATAAATGGGGTTTTTTCCTGAATTTATATACATATAATTTTACATTGTAAGTTTCAATGTAAACAAAAACAGCCCAGGCATCCATGGTGATGACTCATTTTGAAATATTGCATGTTTTTATTTATGGTTAAGTAGACAATCAATTTCACATACATCGTATCAATTAGTAACTGAATATTCGTGAATCCCTACAATAGAAAAAGGCCATAAAGGGAGTCTTAGGGAATCAGCAAATAATTAAATACATAATAGTTTACTTATATCAAATTGAAACGCCTTGAATATTATTCCAACAACAATGGATTTAAAAAATCATATTTGTTGAGCTTTCGTTGTGTTTCATTAATGAAGTGTAAACCAAATAATAATATGCTTTTAAATAGTGATTTTTTGTTCAGAAAAGATAACCACAAGGTGCACATAGGCACTTAAATAATAAGCATCTATGTGTGCTCCTCATATTATTAATAATACATACGCATTCACATTGTTATGTTTTCTTATAACGCAGTATTTCTACATGCAAAGAAACGCTACATTCAAACATAAGTGACATACAAACACAAAATGTGCATGGACTTCAACACAAAACAGCGATGTATACATATCCACAAGTCTTATGAGAAGCATTGCATACATACATAAATACTTACATACGTAGCTTTCTTAATATAAGCTCATTGTCGGAAATGACCAATTTCCTGTCAGTATGGTAGGTCATGTTAGTGTTGCTTATATATGTATTGACTGACGACAATACAAATAATTTACAAAATTATTTGATAAGCATAATATGAAATCTTTCTATTAACATAATATATTGTTTGTATGTTAAATGCAATGTCAACAAAAGATACAAATATAGTTATTTATATATAAACATACATGCACACAATGTGATATGTTATATTTGTATGTTGTTAGTTCTTTTATCCAAATATTTAAGCTCAAAAAAGTACCTTCAAAAACAAATGTCTTACGATTGCATAATAACTTTTACATTAAAAGAGAGATTTGTACTTTCAAAAATGTACCATGATCATTTTAATTTTAATTAAAACGTGTATTTTGTCTTATTTTTCGACATTTGATGAAGTATGTTTCATCTTTTGAAACTAAAGCATCCAGAACATTTAACAATCAATTTGCTTCTCTTCCTAATAATCTTGTATATAACATTTGAGAGTCTTCCGTCTTGCATCTTTCTCTCCTTTGCCTATAAGTAGCATAATGAAATTAAATGGTTCTACCTCTTTTTTACATTTTCATAGTTTCTAATATTATTGCTTTGTTTATTACAGATTGTATTTTTATTTGTCCAATTATGCTTTTATATGTTGCCATTTAGAGAATGGCCTCTCAGTCTTTTGGCTATTCTTCCTGACACTGTTTTGTGTATAACATTTAAAATTTACCTCTAATTTCCATTACCATAGTTTCTAGACAAAAGTTTTCGTTTATTACAGATTCTTTTTAACTCTCCATTTCCCAAACAACATTAAAATAATACACTGGAACACAAAATTGCCAAAATATACCATCATAGAGTTAGGTATAGTTTTTTGTATGACTACACTACCCCGAAAAACAAACGTTAGCTACTTTTTCTTTTTGCTAGATCCATCACATACACCCTTCTCCCCTAGCAGACTTAACATTTCTTGTTCTGTATAAGTTCAGAACTTTTTAACTGGATTTATCTGAAGTGTTGTTTTTCGTTTTTGAGGCAACACTTTTGACTAATATGAAATATCATGCGTATACGTGTGGAGTTATGTTGTAACGTGTCCATCTTAAGCCATTGGTGTTTCAAAAAATGAGATAACCTCGTGTGTGCTCAAATAGTGGTAACGCGCAAACGTCTAGTGGTAAACGTTGAGATGGAGCTTACGTCCAAACGGCACCATATTATCTCAATACCCCTGATATGAAACACTGAGTTAAAATTAACTCAGGAAAACGGCAAACTATCTCAAAACCTAAAGTTGTCCGTCAAAGAAATCAAAGTAACAAAATATAGACTTTAACATACTTTTTCAAGTTTAAACATCATCCATGAAAATATCCCTACATATATGATTTTAATAGAACAAAACAAACATTAAGTAGAGTAAACAAACGTGGCTTCAATTTAGATAGCCTAGTGCCATAGTCCTGCTTGCAAAACTTTTATACACCGTAGAAACAACAACAAAAACTCTACCTTCTTGAAAAGGTTGTTCCTTCGAGAGTGTCCGTAAACCATCCTCGCGAATGCCAATTAAATGGCTCAGTTACAAAAATTAACAAAATAGCAATGAAAAATGTTCCTTCCAGAAGCATATTATGGTTTGTAGCCTCTTGCAAATGTTATGATTCAAAAATATTCAAACTGAAAGTCTCCATGAAAAATCGTCCTTCAAAGGAAATGCAAATATTTAAAACAAAATGGATTTTATGTATTCATCAACTGTATTTGAGGTAATATGTACTGTTATTTGATTTTTTAACACATTCCTTGAATGATAAATCAAAAGATAGACAAATATGCAATAATCCAAGAGATAATAAATCATAGATGACGATGTTATCAGACAAAAATACAGTATGGACTAATTTTCCCCACTGAGATTGTGAGATTGGGCACTACAATATGATCTTTTGCTTGATACGTGTTTTTTAAGGTCGATATTTTATACTACTATAGACTTAATCATTGGCAAATAGTAATACAATTTATGTGAATGGGGGGTAGAAAAAAATATTTTGCATAAATAATGACACGTTTTCAAAACACGTATTTCCATAAACTATTTTAGTAGTTATAACGTATACTACTGCAATTAACAGACCTTTTATTTGTTGACACATGTGATGATAGTTGTAATATTCACGACTAAACACCACTATTGTTTTACATGACTCTTTTACATATATTCCAGAACTCCAGCACATTTTGCCGCTCCCAAACCTTCCCGGACTAAAACCGCTGAGACATGGTAAGTGTAAATTACAATAAAACCTACAAAAATATAAAAAATACGAAGCCATAATGTCTGTTTATGAGTCCATTCTCTAAATGGCAACATATAAAAACATAATTCACTCAAAAGGTACTGTTTCGCCTTATTCTTAACAAGTCAAAAGATTCAAGCACGTGTTTTTTGTTTCCTCAAGTAAATGCATACTCCGATAAGATTTACCTTTTACATTTTTTCTTTATTTAGGATTGTTGGGATAAGAGTGAGGTTTGTGAACATAAACTTGTTCAAACCCCCAGTAAATTTACAATTTACTGACCGTTCCAAGGCGGTACCTAACAATCCTTGATAAACATACCTAGTGTTTATATATAGTATGTATGCACTGTGCTGTTTGTGGAGTTTTGTGCTGTTCTTCCATGATTCTTGTTAGTGATTTTTTTGTGTTTTATGTATTTGGCGTTTACCCAGTGCCATTAAACCGGGTTTATGTTTAAACTTTTGGCTACTGTGCTTGTTTCTGTTGTTTTTCACATAAGTATTTATATATTCGAATATGTCTGTAACATTTTGAAATGTGAGTTTGCATGTAATCGTTCAATGTGGTAGAAACATGAAATGCTTATGTCGACCAATCATATTATAAGCTAAATACATATACCATATAAGCTTTTGACATATTTTTCATTAAAATGTATCTTACCAATTTGATCTAAATCTAAATCAAAATGCAAACTGAGAAATTTAAATATAGTAGTACACCATGATTATTTGAACTTTGCTTTAATGGATCTTGATGAGTACTTTAGTTGTCATATTCAAACTAGTTTGGTCTTATCTTATTATATATATAATTAATTTTAGGCCTGATTATTGCGAAAAAAAATGATATAACAAATATAAAGCTGTTTTTACTTTTTTCTCTGTACCATCTAATTAAATCATCCGTAAACTGAAACATCTTCGATGCCTCACCATCAATAACTTTACACTCTCTATATTAATTGTTTCTTATCTTAATTGAAATAATTTCTGCACATAAAACAAACAAATATGGAGAAAAAAGTCCCCCTATCTACAACCTTTTCCTCTCCTAAAAGTCAGAAATATGTCCATTTGATCGGATTGCAACTTCAGTAAAGTACGGAAAAAAGTATTATACCATTTTTATAAACATATCACCAATAGAGTCAAACCCTTTTCAATAAAGTTGAAGATATTGAAAAGAACGCCTTTTCAAAGTCAGCCAGCATAGCTAAGCCAGGATTGTTCTTATCATCGCCTATTTTCATGACATCATAAAAGAAACGTGTATTTTCTCTTATATTTCGACCTTGAATGAATCCTGTTTGATCCTCTGAAACTAAAGCATCCAAAACGTTCGTCCGTCTTAAGGCTATACTTCCTGACACTATCTTGTATATAACATTTAAAAGCTCTCCTTCTTGCATATTTTTCTCCTTTGACTTTTAACTTCCATAATACATGGTTCTACCTCGAATTTCCATTATCATAGTTTCTAGAAATAATACTTTGTTTATTACAGATTATATTTTTTATTTCTCCATTTCCAAAACAACATTGTCTGTCATATTTTCTAAGGCTTAAACATTGCATTTAAATATCCGATTCTGATTACTATTGCAATCAACAGACCTATTATTTGTTGACACATGTGATGATAGTTGGAATATTCACGACTAAACACCACTGTTGTTTAACATGACACTTTTACATCTTTTCCAGAACATCAGCACATTTTGCCGCTTCCAAACCCTCCTAGACGAAGACCGCTGCGTCGTGGTTAGTGTAAATTGTAACAATAAAACAATGAAACCTACAGGGACAAGCCAGCCAAGAATAACCGTTTGTTAAAATTTATAGAATGGACAGTTGCATTAAGGAAACATGCAGCCAAACTGTCTGTTTATGAGTACATTCTCCCCACTGAGATTGTGAGATTGGTCACTACAATATGTTATTTTGCTTGAGACGTGTTTTTTAAGGTCGATATTTTATACTAATATAGACTTTATCATTGGCACATTGTTATAATATTTATGTGAATGGAAGGAAGAAAAAAAGTTTGCGTAAATAACGACCCATATCCAATACACACATATCGACATATTGTTTTAGTAATTATAACGTATACTATTGCAATTGACAGATAAATTATTTGTTGTCACATGTGATGATAGATGGACTATTCAGGATAAAACACTATAAATGTTTTACATGACCCTTTTACATCTATTCCAGAACTTCAGCGCATTTTATCGCTTCCAAATCCTCATGGACGAAGACCGCTGCGACGTGGTAAGTGTAAATCACAATAAAACAATAAAACCTACAGGGACAAGCCAGCCCAGAATAAAATACATTTAGTTTAATGATTATATTTGAAAATTGCAATGCTTTTCGTTTGATTAAATGTCCAGAATTATAAGTTGTTTTAATGGAAACATGAAGCCATAATGTCTGTTTATGAGTCCATTCTCTTAACGGCATCATATAAAAGCATAATTCACTCATAAAGTACAGTACTGTTGCGCCATATTCTATACAAGTCAATAATTTCAAGCATGTGTTATTTATTAGAATGTGAAATATGAAATGCATATGACGACCAATCATATTTTAAGCTAAATATATATAAACTTGACGGACCACATTTGCATTTTTATACAAACATACAAGAGGATAGTTTGCACAAGACAAATTAAAAAAAGATAGACAGTTTAGAATGGATCGACCTATACATTGATCATTCTTAAGCCCAAAACAAATAGGAACTAAGTGTTACAGTAGTGAAATTGACTAGGCTAATATCAATTTCAATCAGCTTCACAGTTTTAATAACATATTCTTTAACAAACAAAAAACAACCGAAACTTTAATCCACTCCTTTGTAGTTTTCACATGCATCAAAACATTTGGCAGGACTTAAACTTAAGTTTTTTTTTACTCAGATCAAGCTCAGTTAGTTTTTGAAAAGTCGGATAAACCTGTGGATTCAGACCACGAATACAAGGGATCTTTATTACCAGATAGCAACTTAAAAAGGCATTCAGTTAGCTGGAATAACATTCAAAATCAAGAACCAACCCCTTGGGTGTATTTCAAACTAGCATTCGAATACTCGAACGAGATTGTGCCGGCAAATCGTCACGAGCATTCACTTAAAAAATAAAGTATTGGCCATATTCGGCATTTTTCGCTACTACCTGGTTAAGTAGAAATAAGTAGTAAAATACGAAAACAAAGACTTTTCGACAACATGTTGGTACCCGCGTTCCGGTTCGTTAATTTCGGATGGATTAACGCATGTACGAACGAAGCCAGGCAGTCCCATTAATCTAGATCCTTTACCTTTATCTTTTTATATTGGACAATGCAGGGGACTTAAAATACAGTAAACGCGGTTGGCTTTGAAAATATGGTTGAACATCAATTTTATTTGCATTTTTTTTCGCCTGGGAAAAATACAGTTTTATACATATTGAAAAACTTCATTCGAACGTACTTTGCACATATGCTGTGAAATTTGTATGAACTCTTGTTATATATACGACGGAAGCGGCTGAATATGATACACGTTTGACATGAACGATTTGTAAAATGAAAGGCTAAAAGTGGAACTAGTTTGTCTCGATGATAGTTTCGTAGGCCATCAGATATGATCAGTATATTTTTAATCGAATCAAAATAAATGTTACTTTTTTTAATAGTATTACCAAATAATACTACCGTTAAATAGCCAAAAAAGTTTCACGATAGTAGTTCTCTTTATTTGAGTTTGAAATTCTAGTTAGCAAAAAACGTTTTAAGATTATTACTCTAGCATTCTAAAAAAATATCATAAAGAGCATGTTGTTATTTATGTCAAACGAATTTTCGATAACGAAAACTAAAAAGAAAGTTACATGTAATTGATATTGCGAGAAATATTTTATATTGAAAATGACCAAATAACAGCAAAGTTTGATTCTACCTAAGCATTCTAAAACCTAAAAAAAAACACGATGACATGCTTAAGTTAAAAGCTTAAAGCTATTTAAAGAAAAAAATAAGCCCGTTTTTTTCATTGGTCAAAAGCTGTTTGCTCGATGATGAAACTTAACGGACAAAAAGACATTTCCAAACTTATATGATGTCATATCTTTATACAATTATCAACACATAATTATGTACATAAATTTGCATAATATCTTTGAATTTGTTCAGCGCAAAATCTATATATTTTTGAATGTACTGAGTAAAGAAAGCTTAATCGGAAATAGTAGACACTCTGTGCTTTTTGCATTTGATGAGACCCTGGGTGGGCTGTGTTCTGGTTCCCATGATAAAAAGTGCAGATTAGTCTTGGGTTATTGAGTAAATGGTAGAATTGAGTTAAACGTACTTGCTGTTTGGTTAGAAAGCATATGGTATATGGACTTCACGATGATCAAGTACATATGGTATATGGACTTCACGAGGATCAAGGACATTCTTGGTACATGGTACGTAGTAGCACGACCTCAATACGATAGTTAATGATACGGGCTTGAATATATGAATAATTTTATGTTAAGGAATTTCGCAAGAAACTCGTAACAAACGTGATATGAATCAGCGAGGCCTTGTAATATTTCAGGTGTGATTCCCATCACTCCGAGGCCCTTTGGACAACCTGCAGGCGGTCTAGGAGCAGACAGGCGCACGTCTTTCTTTGCACCTTCCGGTACGGTTAGGTTTTGATTTAGATAATCGTTCTTTTATTGATTATTATTCTTTTGATTGCTTTATCTGAAAAAGCCGTATTTGCAGTCTGTATAATTTGCAACTAGGCCATGTTAATTACATTGTGTGGTTGAAAGGCCTCGTTCATATGGGTCTAATCATGGGTATAAGGATGTATAATATATAGCATACTGAATGGCCTTAAATGTTAGGAGACTGTTATATGAAATGACCCAGCGAAGCCTTGTTTAATATGTTCCAGATGTGATACCCGTCCTTCCGCAGCCCTTTGGACAACCTGCAGGCGATCTTAGAGCAGACAGGCGCACGCCTTTCATTGCACCTTCCGGTACTGTCAGGTTTAGACATAGATAATCGTTATTTTATTGATTATTACTCTTTTGATTGCTTTATTTGAAATATCAGTAGTTGATTTAAATAGTATATTATATTTCAACATTCTGAAGCCACATGTAGCACTTGTAGAGTTAGAAATATCTCCAAGTATTCTTTGTACTGACCTTTGTTATGTTTCACTTATATCAGTTTTCAGTTGTTCAATATTTTCTTCATTCCTCGCTGATTGCTGGCGTTTAGGATATGCATGTCTTATATCTTCTACAGAACCGGATTCTTCAAATCGCTTTACAATTCTCTGTACGACGTCGGAGTGTTTTGTTTTTATCGTATATACAACAGCTTTAAGTGATCTACTTTCGTAGTATAGTTTTACAACTTCACAACACTGATCTTTGGTCGGCGCCATTATGCTAGTTATGCCCACAGTAAATGACGTCATTGATGACGTCATGACGTTGCCATTTTCTCGTACTTTTACATTGATGCAAAACTATCATTTAATTGCTTAAGAATTATGCTTTTATAGTTTGATTATGAAATAAATCGGCAGTACTATGACGATTTCTTATAAGATATACAGATATTATGAAACACCCTGTGTAATGTGCAACAGGTCATGATACTTACAAGCTTACAAAACAGTTAAACTTTTAAAAAACTTGGAACAACAAACAATCCCTTTAGATCGATTACTATATATGTGTACATAATGCTTAGATATATCGATGCTGGATATGAGACATTAGTTTAAAGTTTAAACATTATTAATTTACAAGAATTGTGAAGAAAGTAATGGTAGCTTATACAAAGTCATTATCGTTAGCACGATGTTGCGAGAGAGTGTGTTCTTGTTTTGTTTGTGAAACCGGAGAATCCGTTGGTAACACACTTGTTAGGATTGGTGACATCCAACCAAACTTTCATGCGCCCAGGTTGGGAACCAAGGTAATAAATAAAAAAAGAATGTAGGTATATATACATGTATTGCATGATTCATTGTATCAAAAGTATGAACATTTGAACATCGTCACTTTAAGATGGGAACATTTCACTTTGAAAAATCTGTATAACATAAAAATGATGTAATGTCAATTAGAATATGTTTGAATAGAATTTACAAAATAATCTCTTTACGAAGAAGATTATATAAATTTTGAACTTTGTTTTGAAGAAAAGAAAAAAAATACATTTTTAATATGTTCATTATTATGTCTAAACCATGTTTGCATTTTGACCTATTCCGTGTGCTAGAACTATATACTACATCAAAAAGGACACATGATGATGTCAGTGGTGTTGCTTCTCTGTATGTTTGTTTCTTAAAAAGGCTATTTTTGTAAGCTTTTATTACAAATTGAAGCATATTATGCCTCGTAAAGTTTGCTTAATTAGAATATTTGACCACGTCATGTTTATTGTCAGTCCATCGTTCATTTTGACCTTGAAAACGGATATCTTTTTTATTCTGAAATGTCAGGGGTAAGACACAAATAGTGCTCCAGAATCTTATCAATACTTTGTCATCCAACAGCCTCAAGAATCACTCGCGCAGAAAATTCCACCATTCTGTAGTATAATAACACTTGAAAAAACTGGCTAGAAAATTGAATAATTAACCGAGACTTACCTTCGAAGAGGGGAAGGTGAAGGTTGATTATAATTTCATCGACTGTAAACTCCTTAAGTGCTCACACAGAGATAATGTCGCAGCTACCGCAGCCAGAACATAATTATTAAGAGCCAGTGAGCCAAAATTAACAGTTACATTTTGACTCGTCGAAATTTGAAAGTATATAAGGGTTGGGTGTGAGCACGTTAGAAGTTTGCAGTCTATAAAATTATAATCAACCTTCACCTTCCCCTCTACGAAGGTAAATCTCGGCAAACTATTCAATTTCATTTCCTGCAAACTCCTTAATGTGTCCCACAGAGACTTAAGAGTTAATTTCAAGTTTCGACTCAAAAACACATGAAATATACTTAAGTTTTAATGTGTTATTATGTCCCATCAGGGTTCCTATACAACACAAAAAGTAAATCAACTGTCAATCTACAAGTTTGACAGGACTGCTTCCTGAACAGTCTTTTGACTCAGAATTGTCTTATCATAAAATTTTGCAAATGTCTCCGCATTTGTCCATTCTGCAGTTTAAATTATGGTGCCAAGATCCACTCCTGCCCTTTTTGCAGTAGATGTGATAGCTGCCCTAGTGCTATGAGGCCCATACTTATTTTCCAGACCGGACTTGATCATTATCGTCTTTACCCAACGGCTAATGGTATCACGAGACACAACTTTGTGTGGTCTTTACGTGCTGATCATCAGCTTGTCTCCCATACTAAGGTTGGCTGTACGACTTAGGTACTTGTCCAATAACCTTACGATGCATAAGATTTCTGATTGATATTTTATTAATTTAATAGTCAGGAGTTCATTTCCTGGTTTTGCAGTTCTTAAAACTGCTAAAGGTGTAATTGTTACGTAACTTTGTCTGGCGAAAATATTATATCGGACACTTTGAGCAAATGTTAAGTTTAACGTCGTTGGGCTGAAACCAAAACAAATATAGCATGGACAATTTTTGTGAAAGTGCTAATAATGTGCCATAATCCATTTGCCTTAAATATATCAATGCTGTGTTAACATCCCGTGTACTTATATTTTGATTGTGTTGGTCCTTTGCGAAAAACAGCCTTTCATGAATCGTCCAATAAGACCGCTCTCATTAATATCAATATTAGCACATACTTTGAATAAGGTACTGAGAGCCGAATGTGCTGTGTTGAGTGTGCTATAACGTTGCCCTTGGTCAAATAACTGTCTTCCCCACAGTAATATATCCATTTTTAATATGTCGGTTGTAATTTTGTTGCCAGGAGTCGATGATGATTTGTTGAGCCCGTGCCGGTATGCCTGAGGACCGGAGGGCTGTCCTGATACGGGACAAACTGCCAGACGCATTTTGCGCGGTGGATATTGTGCATCGGGTTCTTGGGGCAATGCTAAGATTGTTTGTGGAAGTGGTAACAATTGACAGGGGCCGTATACATGTAGAAACTTCAGTAGACTCGGCTGCCAGGCTTGTTATGGCCAAATTGGTGCTATTAAAATGCCCGTCGCATGACCTTCCTCCACTTTTTGAAGAACTCTTGGAATGATACTAAAAGGATGAAACAAGTTTTATCCCACGAAATGCTAAAGACATCAATTGCTACTGCGTTATGATCATGAAATCTGGACACATATCCTTTTAACTTATGATAAAGTCTTAAACAAATCAATCTGGATTTGGGGATACAAATATACAATTTGTTTAAAGATTTAATTTCCCAGGAACATGTGCTGCACTGAAATGAATGTTTCTCTCTATATTTTTCATCGGAATTGATCATGCTTTTACAAAACGCCATAATAGTAAATTGGCACGCTTTTAATTCTAGAAAATGCATCAGAAAACAGTACTAGGTCGCGTTTCTCGCGAGTCACTTTTTGTAACTGTTTTCGATATTGTCAATCCAACGTCTTATTACTGGGAACAGTATTTTGGCAATGTAAAAAAGTGTCAAATTTACCGCACTTTTCATTTAATACTTGTTCTTTGACTTTTTCTAAAGGAATCGTCAATGTATGCAAAACTTATATGTCCTTTCGCTCTCAAGTGTGCGAAGGCCGGTTTTAGGATCTTCGTAAATACCCTTGGACTACTGGAAAGACCATTGACTAGTGCACAAAATTGATATTTGTTATTTTGAAATTGGAATCTTAACAATGGTCTGTCCTCCTGAGCAACTGAAATCGAGTAGAATGCATCTGCCAAATCTACTGACGCAAATCAGCAATTTTTCAGCATAGCGGTAATCAATGTCTCCATTCTAAAATGCCATTTATCAACATATCTTTCACTGCAGTTTCAGATTTAGAATTATTCTAATTTTCCGTTGCTTTTTGGTCTGAAAAAATTGTTTGAAATTAATTCCTTCATTTCCTGTGTACTTTCGACCCCTTCAATGATGTTTGCGTCAAGATATGTTTTAAGCTCTTCATTAATTTCATGTTTTGAAGATCCCGTGATATGGTTAAGGATTTTTATATTGATGAGGTTTTGCGCCTAGTTCAATTTTGTAATCAGAAATTGTGTCCGAAATCCATTTGTCATTGGTAAGCATAGCCCATTTGTTTAAAGCTTATGTATTTTTTCCGCTTTAAAATTTTCTTTAGTGTTTAGTAATTTATACTGAAAATTATCAATGACGGCGCAAGAACTCACAGCTTTATCTATTTCCGGTTTTGGAATTTTTTGTGTGTAGCTGCTTTTTCTGGTTTGGGTATGGCTGCCTTCCTTGCCCCTTTTTGTAGTTTGCCAGGTCTGGACAAAGTTGGTGTCTTGGGAAACCGGACCCTTGGCGCTGGCCTAAAAAGGCTGATTTTAATGCTGAGGCAGTGTTAGGTGACGAATGCATTAGGTGGATTCTAGGCGCTCCAAACCTTAATCGTTTCATGAAATTTGTCGCCGAAAAGCTGTTCCGGCAACCGATTGTCTGTGCTTTCCTAAGGCTTTGTAGCGGGATTTCATGACTTTCTGAATGCGTTCACGACGTGTTGCAACATTTCCGGCTATTCCATTTGTTAAGAGCTTGAACGCATCCCCTATGAGCCCTTACAGATTGGGGTCTTGCGATTTCTGGACAATCCTTACTGCTTTAATCAGTGGGAATGCCACTGCCACCATAGTCGCGTGGTGCCTCTGACGCAGATAGTCTGCAGCTTTTAGTTTGGGTATCTTGTCCTGCAAGAGCATGTCTGGAACTTGAGAGACTTGCAGCCTGTCTGCATTCTGGTGCCGCTTGTATTTGCCCTGTATTTCTTTCATTTTTTCCTCAGAGGGACGATTGCTTATGGCTTCGTTCAGGAGGGACACCAAACCCTCATCGATAGTTTCGCCTACTTCCAATTCCTCCGTGAAAAAATCCCGTTGATCGTCCATCATTGACGATTGGCTCGGGGTATCTTCCCTGCCCTTCCCTTGAGCAAAAGCATCAAGATCCACGCCAGCTCCCGAAATGGATGTATCATCATCCTCTGACGAAGATTCATCTTAACCATTGTTTCTGTTATTCGTGTCGTCCGAGTCCTGTTCGTTCCTCGGGAATTATGCTGAAGGGTTTGTTGAAGAATCGTCATTATTTGCCCTCTTTAATCCTCCAACATGTTTTTGGATGGTACTCATCGTTTCCGTTCAGGACTTGACACTTTTAGCCAAGTCCGTCAGCTCGTCCATTCGTTTCTCGAACGATGCTAGGATTGTCTCCCCTGCACTTTGCGGGCGTTCTCTCCCTTGTTTATTGCTATTCTCTTCGTCTTGGCCCCCCGGTAACATCTTTTCCTTGTTTGACATATCGTGTCTACAACAGAAAGAATAAATACTATAATTGTATCGTAGACATGACAATATATGTTGCAATGAGTTTTTATGTTGTTAAATGTTGTTATTTAATCATCTTTTGCAACTTACGTTTTGTCGGTCTAAAAATAGCCGTCATTGATTCGTTTCATTGACAACAACATGAAAGTATGAATGCGGAGATGCTACTTGTAAAACTACTCGCCGAATCGAGGATATATAAAACTCTGTTATTTTCACGCATGATAGTGCCACATAGAGCAATGCGCATGCTATATTGAGCATATGCAAAATTGATACATATGTATGAATTTGCCATATTTGGCAATGACGTCGCTGGACGAGGAAGAAATATGAATTGATTTCTTACAGTTTTTAGACCTGCCACCCGTTATTCAATACTTACTTCAAAATGTTACTACACCATTTTACCTTTATAAGACATTTTATCATGTTTAGTTGTCGTAACACAATTTTAACAGCGACATAAAGCCCTGTGCATAGATCACTACGGCACGACCCGGGTGGGTCGGGTGTGATGTCTTTTTCCAAGTAAATGCATTTGCATTAAATACATTTGAGAACGCTATGCATTATAGCGTAATCTGCGACATTTCACCATGGATATGAACTGATTTGCCAATGGCAACAGAACACGTCCGTGTTGGATCGTGTAACTCGCTGTTGGAAAGTGTAAACTGGGAATAAAATTCCCGGAAATTCTCTAAGCCAAAAAATGGCATCATGGCATGTGCACCAGATCCAAACCTTAAATTCGTTAATTCTTCCTAAAAGTTTATCTGAAAGAAAGGAGTTATTTTACTACAAGAAATGCCGTTAATCGCAGTTATACATACCATAAAAAGAATCCCAACACTAAATAAATATACCGTTAAATAATGTTTTTATTGTCTTTTACAAAACCTGGTGTAAGCCTCGATTGGAAGTTCTGGCTGCGGTAGCTGCGATCTAATCAATGTGTGTCACATTAAGGAGATGAAATCTACATATACACTTAAACCACCGGCAAATGCTGAAAAATAAGTGCAGTATAGAGCGACAGTTAATTTCATTTCTGTTGTGAATGACAACATCTCGGTTACAACATCAGCATTAGTTGGATCCGCGATTGTTTGTAAACCCCATTTTGATTATGAACACTGACCTGTGACATGCAGAATAATTGTTACGTGATCAGAAAATTGTTGTGTGGCTGTATATTGTTTATGGACTTTTAAAAGCCTTTCTTTTTTGAATTTATATTTATTTATTTAAAATGCAATTATTTCGATTATAAATGTATTGATGAACATTTTCAAAAAATAAAAAAATCCGTTTTGGCAAATTTAAAGACTGCATTTCAAATGTGCCGATGTCAATAAGGAAAATCAGTTGTCCCCCTTTATTAAAAGAATTTGAAAGAACTTGTTAATATAAAAGTATTTTAACGTATTTGTTATTATAATCAAGGTATTAAACGGAAAAATAGATTACTAGGTTAGCTCCGTGGACAGGGAAAGTTTATCTGGCTCGGCTACGGAATTTTTCAGCTCACCATACATATTTCTACGCCTTGCGAGATAAAGGTCATCCATCCACGGCACGAACCTAGTATTCTCTATTCATCCTACCAAATCAGTTAGGGTGATTCTAAGACGTCAGATCATGAAGTTTAAACAAGCAATAAAGCAATTTTGTAGAAGGCATATTTATTCTGATTTGTGCACATTCTTTACAGGGTATTGATTGACTAGAGTTATAAGAATAAAACATATTTTATAAATATCGTTTGATTTTCAGGGAAACGCAGAAGCAACTTCACCGATGTCTGCAGAATTGGTAGATCGCTGTTCCGATTTGACAGCAACATGAACTAGAAAGGGCATTGGACACAAGAATATTTTTAATGATAAAACTAAATTAATAATTGGTGGTGACATGCATTCCTTATAAATAATGGTGTAGAAACTATAACTATTATGAGTTTAAGAAAATGGTGGGCTTTCCCTAATCGTGTGTCGTAAGCTAAGCTTTGGAAGGTTTGTGATAAATGTATTCATAATAGTTGTATTATATTGTTTGCTTTAGCATTAGTAGGAGTTCTTTTGGGCATATTAGTTATCTATAACATGTCATACGTAATGCATGAAAATATACAATGTTTTATCACTTGCCAATAAAGAAGGAAAACAACACTGCTGTTTGTCAAATAAGTGCCCTTCTTCCCAAAATTTGTATAAGTTTCATATTTCTCCTTAACCAAAAAAGGATCTTTGAACAAACGCGGTGTAGAAAATTAACCAATGGTTCGTACAAAGCATAAAACGCCTTGGATGTCTTGGGAAATACTAAATTTCCCTAAATATAATCTATGAAATAAAATGCATTTCCTTATTGTGTTCTAAAAAGATGCTCCACAAAAAGTAGGGCCAGACACGCTCAGTCCCTCGGGTCATCGTTTAAAAAAAATCCCAAATGTCAAAAGCGTATACCTAAGATTTAAACAAATCTAGAAGATGAACTTAAATAAAATCGAAAACCAGGACATTCTGGTTTCAGCCTCCTAAATTTCAATACAAAGAGACACTGACTATCTTAGCCTTATAACTTATGGTCTTGGTCAAGATTCCATTGTAGGGAGTCAACGTTATATATATAGTTAGCTCTCGGGCTTTATATTTATCCATCGAACTATATGGAACGGAGATATCCAACAAATCATAATTAGCTATAGTCATTAGTAACAGAAATATTGGCACCTTAAATTGTACTTCTACAAGCACGGTTACCCACTAGCGCACCTCGGCCCATTGCCAAACACAATGTTGTTCGGAAGATTTGCTCGACCAAAGTATAATACAATCATCTGTGATTGCTGTATATTATACAAAAAACTGCTGGCACTACCAAGCTACTGAACATAGCGTCGGTAGGGAAGGAAACTAAACCAAAGGCATGGTTCGAGGTATCATATGTATAAATTATATATTAGGGAGCCATTGGTAATAACTTTTTCTGATGATCCAATATATAGTAATTGGTTTCATTTGAAAATTCATTGGTTGATGGTTTTATTTGTTTATTATTAATTATATTAAATCAAATCATTGTATGAAAAAGTAACTGCAGTTTGTTCTGGGTTTTAGATTTTAAATGCTATCATGCGTGAAATGGACCGTTTTGCAATATCTAAAGACCCGACGTAATCAATTGTAGTGTCTTTTGTGGTCTCCATTGTAGTCACCATTTTAGTGTCCCTTGCAGTCTGAATTGTAGTGTCCAATGCAGTGTCCCTTGTAGTCTCCATTAAAGTCACCATTTTAGTGTCCATTGTAGTCTCAATTGTAGTGTCCAATGCAGTGTTCATTGTAGTGTCCATTGTAGTCCCAATTGTAGTGTCCAATGTAGTCTTCATTGAAGTGTCCGTTGCAGTCTCAATTGTAGTGTCCAATGCAGTGTCCATTGTAGTCTCCATTGTAGTCACCATTTTAGTGTCCATTGCAGTCTCAATTGTAGTGTTCAATGCAGTGTCTGTAATAGTCTCCATTCTAGTCACCAGACGGCTTGCTTGATTTTGTTTGTTGTTAATTGCTTACAACATTATCTTCTACTAATACCCTAATAAAATTTCTGGATCACCGGGCATCCGAAATAAAAGATAAGGATATTTTGCTGTGCGAGATCATAAAAGAAATCTTACTTAGCTAAATTTAAACTGTGTGTAGATAAAGGGCAATAATGCAGTTTACCCAAGATGTTAAGTTTTCACCAGAGTTTGCGCCAATAGGTCTACATGACATTTTGGAAAATATAAGCGTATACAAAAAATGTATCTTGAAATTACACATGTGTTAAATTGTTTATTGATTTAATAGTTAAGCTTTGCGGAGTTTCTACTTGTTCTACCTTTCCTATTATTTTTATAATCACCTCCTATTTTATTTATATATAAAATGTTCTTAAATTGATCAAACGAATTCCATATTTTCTTTTTTTTTGTTATGAAAATGTCCTTCTTTATCTTTAATAAAAGATGAAACCAGGGGCGTTTACGCATGTGCGTAACATCAATTGAAAAAAGGAAAAAATAAATATGGCCCAAATTGACATCAAAGTCGAGGGTTAAGCTTAACAATGATATCAGAATATTAAAAGGAAGATCAGCTAAAGTAAGCATTGCTTCTCTGTGCGAGATAGCTTACTGAGCCTAAATCAACCAACACTATTGATTTCAAACGAACCTATAATATGCCTCGAACCTATAATTTTTTCCAAATACACATCAGAGCTCAACATGCTAGTTCCATTTTCCATTTCTTTCCTTGTGAGGCCGCCCGATCCCCGGTACGGCTACAGGGATATTCCCCATCGCAAAATCCTGGCTACGCCCCTAGAAACTATTTTACTGTGCAATGCTAGAATGCCTGCATAATACTTTAATGTAAACTTCAATGTAAACTTTGATGGAAACTGAGATGGAAACTAAGATGGAGACTGAGATGGAAACTAAGATGGAGACTACGATGAAATACGATGAAAATATACATTAAAGAAAACAATGGAGACTGCAATGGAAACAAAAAATGTTAAAACATGTAAACTACACAATGATGGATAATGGAGAATACAATGAAAACCACGCTGGGATAGGAATTACAATAGATACCAAAAATGAAACCATATAGGGATGGCAACTACAATAGATACTACTATGGCGGTTACGTGGGAGACCACAATGAAAACAAAAAAGGAGACTGCAATGGAGACTATAGTAGAACTACATGACGATAAAGATAACAATAAAATCTACGGTGGGAAATTATAAATATATACTACAACGAAGGCAACAATAAAGTCTATAATTGAGACTACGATGGAGAGTTCAGTGGGGACTACGACGGAAAATTCAATAGCGCCTACAATGGACACTACAATGGAGACGACATTGGCAACTTAAATGGAGACTACAATTGAGACTGCAACGGAGACTACACTGGAGACAACGATTAAAACTACACTTTTCATGTATAACAGAGTTAACGCATAACATAGTAAACGTATAACAGAGTTAACGTTTAATAGGGTAAATGTTAAACAGAGTAAATGTGTAACAGGGTAAATGTTTAACATATAAACATATAACAGAATAAGTGTATAACAGAGTAAATATATAACAGGGTAAACGTATTGCAGAGAAAATGTATATCAGAATAAACATATAACAGTGTAAAAGTATAAAAGGGGAAGGAAATAACAGGGTAAACATATAACAGAGTGAATGTGTAGCAGAATAAAAATGTAACAGGGTAAATGTATAACAGAGTAAGCGTACAACGTAGTAACCATGTAACAGGGAGAACGTGTACCAGAATAACGTATAACAGGGCAAACGCATAACATCAAAAACGTATATCAGGGTAAACGTATAAGAGTGTAAACGTATAAAATAGTAAACATATAACAAAGTGAACGTTTAACATAGTTAACCGTAAAGTAGGGTAAATAATTAAGACGGATAACAGAGTCGTATAACAGAGTAAACGGACAATATGGTTAACATGTAACAGCGTAAACGTATAACATAGTAAACGGATAACAGGGCAAACGTGTAACATGGTAAATGTATAACCGGCTAAACGATAAACAAAATAAACATATCACATGGTCAACAAATAACAAGGTAATCATATAACAGGGTAAACGTATAACAGGATAAATTAATAACATGATAACAGGGTAAACGTATAACATTATAACAGTTTAAAAAAGTAAACGAATACCGGAGTAAACGGATAACAGGGTAAACGTGTAACAGGGCAAGCGTATAACAGGGCATAAAAAATACAGGGGAGACCTATAACAGTGTAAATGTGTAACAGGGTAAACGTGTAAAAGGGTAAACGTATAACTAGGTAAACGTTTAACAGAGTTAGCATTTAACAGGGTTAACAAATAACGGGGTAGATGGATAACAAGGTAAAATATAAAATGGTTGGCGTATCAGAGAGTAAACTTGTAATAGGGTAAATGTGTAACCTTTTAAACGTCAGAAAGGGTAAACATATAACAGAGTAAGCGTATTACAGGGTAAACGAATAACAGGGTAAACATGTAACAGTGTAAATGTATATCAGGGTAAACAAAAACAGGGTAGACGGATAATAGAGTAAACGTATAACCGAATGATTTCATAACAGAGTAAACGTTTAACAAAGTTAACGTATAACAGAGTAAATGGATTACAGGTTAAACGTGTAAAAGGGGAAAAGTATATCAGGGAATAACTGGATAGACGTTTATGAGTGTAAATGTGTAATAGGGTTAACGTATAACAAGGAAAATTGTTTAACATTGTAAACGTGTACCAGAGTAAACGGAAAACAGGTAAACTTATAACAGGGTTAACAAATAACTTGGTAGACGCATAACAGAGTTAACGTTTAACATGATAAACGTGTAACAGTATAACAAGGTAAACAAATAACAGGGTAAACTATAACAGGGTAACGTATAACAGGGCAAACGTATAACAGGGTAAACATAAAACTGGAGAGACGGATAACAAAGTTCACGTATAACAGAGTAAACGTTTATAAGGGTAAACATATAACAGAATAAACGTATTGCAGAGTAAATGTAAAACAGAGTAAACGTATAACAGGATAAACGTATAACAGAGTAAACGTATAACAGAGTTAACGGATATCAGGATAAACATACAACAGAGTAAACGTATAACAAAGTAAACGTATAACAGAGTAAATGTATAACAAACTAAACATATAACAGGGTAAACGTATAACAGAGTAAACGTATAACAGAGTAAACGTATAACAGGGTAAACGTATAACAAGGTAAACGTATAACAGAGTAAACGTACAACAGGGTAAACGTATAACAGAGTAAACGTATAACTGGGTAAACGTATAACAGAGTAAACGAATAACAAAGTAAACGTATAACAGAGTAAACATACAACAGAGTAAACGTATAACAAAGTAAATGTATAACAGAGTAACCGTATAGCAGGGTAAACGTATAACAGGGTAAACGTATAACAGGGTAAACGTATAACAGGGTAAACGTATAACAGAGTAACCGTATAACAGAGTAAACGTATAACTGGGTAAACGTATAACAGAGTAAATGTATAACAGGGTAAACGTATAACAGAGCAAACGTATAACAGGGCAAACGTATAACAGAGTACACGAATAACAGAGTAAACGTATAACAGGGTAAACGTATAACAGGGTAAACGTATAACAGAGTAAACGTATAACAGAGTAAACGTACAAAATAGTAAACATATAACAAAGTAAACGTATAACAGAGTAAACGTATAACAGGGTAAACGTATAACACGGTAAACGTATAACAGAGTAAACGTATAACAAAGTAAACATATAACAGAGTAAACATACAACAGAGTAAACGTATAACAAAGTAAACGTACAACAGGGTAAACGTATAACAAAGTAAACGTATAACAGAGTAAACGTATAACAGGGTAAACGTATAACAGAGTAAACGTATAACAGAGTAAAAGTATAACAGAGTAAACGTGAAACAGAGTAAACGTATAACATGGTAAACGTATAACAGAGTAAACGAATAACAGAGTAAACGAATAACATAGTAAATGTATAACAGAGTAAACGTACAACAGAGTAAACGTACAACTGAGTAAACATATAACAGGGTAAACGTATAACAGGGTAAACGTATAACAGGGTAAACAAATAACAGGGTAAACAAATAACAGGTTATACAACAAACAGAGAAAACGTATAACAGAGTTTACGGTGTCAGGGTAAACGTGTATAAGGGTAAACGTATAACAGAGTAAACGTATGACAGAGTAAACGTATAACAGAATAGACGTATAACAGAGTAAACGTACAACAGAGTAAATATGTAACAGGGAGAACGTGTACCAGAGTAAACGGAAAATAGAGTAAACGTATAAGAGGGTGAACGTATAACAGGGTAAACGTATTAAAGAGTAAACGTACAACATAGTAAACTTATAACGGAGTAAACTTATAATATAGTTCACCGTATAGCAGGGTTAACAAATGATAGAGTAGACGGATAAAAGAGTAGTTTAACAGAGTAAACGGATAACTTGGTAAATGTGTAACAGGGTAAATGTATAACAGAGTAAACGTATAGCATGGTAAACGTGTAAAACGGCAAAAGTATAACAGGGTAAAAATATAAACATGATAGACGTATAAAAGACTAAACGTTTAACCGGATTAATGAATAACAGGGTAAATGTATAACAGGGTAAACGTATAACAGAGTAAACGTACAACAGGGTAAACAAATAACAGGGAAGACGGATAATAAGATGAACGTACAACGTATTAAACGTATAACAAAGTAAACATAGAAAGGATTAAACGTATAAAAGAGTACACTTATAACAAGGTAAACATATCACAGGTTAAAAGATATCAGAGTAAACGTATTACAGTTTAAACGTTTAACAAAGTTAACGTATAGCAGAGGAAACTTATCACATGGTATACGTATAACAGCGTTAACGTATAACAGGGTAAACGTAATACGGGGTAAACGTATCACAGGGTATACGTATGAAAGATTAAACGTTTAACAGAGTAAACGCTAAGCAGAAAAATACGAAATAACTGTTAACCCTAAATAAATTGTAAACTATATGGTACATCAGTTAGTAAGTTTCAATGCATTGTACACATCGATGTGAAAATCGATGTTTATGTCCGTTTTCGACAATTTTATTTCGCTATTTTATCATACGGAGTACCTTTAAGCGTCGCCGCATTTACGTGGTCATCGCATAAACAAAAAAAAAACTTTATGCGGCGGATCCAGGACTTTCTCAATGAAGGGGGTGGGGCACAACTAATTATAAACATATCAAACTTTTTTGAATGCATTATTTTAAGCATATAATGACATTGAATTAACAGTTGTTTTCACTGTCAATAATTTTTGGCAGTTAGATTGAATTAAAAATATGTTATTTACTGAGATTAACCTCTCAAAAAAAAAACAAAAAAAATATCTAGCTGTTTTGGGGAATCGCACCAGTCTTTAACCAATCGTCAACCGGAGACACACATATTTATGCTTTAAAATTAGTGCTATATAAAGATGTACACTACCTTATATTGATTGCACTCAAAGATAATGTAGGTACTTCGGATGTCATTGTTATAAATTTAAGTTAACTGAAGTAAAACCAATTTGACAACGAATTCCAAATAGGGTTTCAAATAAATGATTATGTATTAATTTACAAAGGCTCTAGCATAATTCAGAGAACTAGACGATAATAAAGGCCGAAATGGAAAATTTCAAAGCGTCAACGTTTTGAATTTAAACTTTTGTTAAATGCACGTCATGCACACACATATCTTGTTGGCACACAATGACATTATTAAAAGCAATGACGAACATATAATGTGCAAATGTTAACAGTTTAAAACAACTTATATTTTCTGGTATATGGATATACTCTAAACAAAATTCCTAACCGGCGACTTAATAAAGTAAAAAATTGAAAAATTCAGCTAAATCGAAGCATAAACGGCAGAGAAAACACAGTTCATATGCGGTTACTCCTAAATCCAAAAGTCACAAGGAAAAGAAATAGCAATGCAAAATCCATAGGCAATCAAAATTTTCTTTGTTTTTGGATTTTTTACAATCTTTTGACTCAGGCTTTGTTTCACATAAATGGTAATGCTAAAGTTGAACATTCATTTGAACTAATTAAGTCGTTGATGACTGTGTTTCAGTCTCACATACGATGAAATACCATTTTAAAGTGACTAAGGGTGGTATTTTTATTTATCTTCCTTTACACGCTATGTTAGATTTTGTGACTTTTATGATCGAGGGTGTTGTCATTTGAGGCACTGTATCTTTTTGACAACGCGAAATATGTGAACCAAGTTTTCACAGCATGTGTACGATGTAATCGTCTTTTCGTGAAACTAATTTATAATTACGCTTACCGGGTATTTCACAGGGAAAGGAATATAAGAAGATTATTTAGGTGGCCGGTTAGGAATTTTGTTTACTGTATTCTGTAAACAGTAAACTTACGCGTTTAACTGCAGCCATATTTTTCTACTTTTGATCAGCTGTCTGTGTAAAATGCGGCGCCGATTTTTTTATCGAATGTTCGGGCCCCGATCTCATTTTCAAAAAAAATCGTTTCGTGTACTGTATTATACTCGATCAGGTTGTTTATTTGCTCAGACGCTATATAAAATTAAAATTGTGACAAAACAACTTATTTGTACAGTTAAATCAATAAAGATGTGCCCCTAAAAAAACGTTGCTTGCCGGCCCGCTAGGGGGGGGCACGGGCCCTATGCCCCCCCGGAAGATCCGCCACTGGGCACGGGCCCTATGTGCCCCCCCCCCCCCGGTAGACCCGCCACTGATACTGCTTTGCGGCGTTACATAGGACAACTCGCACTTGAGCAGTATCATGGATGTGTTCCGTGCCGGACCAGCGCGTCCACACTCTCACTGAAAGTATCAAATCATAATAGACTAAAAATGCATTCGAGAAGACCCGCCACTGGGCACGGGCCCTATGTGCCCCCCCCCCCGGTAGACCCGCCACTGATACTGCTTTGGGGCGTTACATAGGACAACTCGCACTTGAGCAGTATCATTGATGTGTTCCGTGCCGGACCAGCGCGTCCACACTCTCACTGAAAGTATCAAAACAAAATAGACTAAAAATGCATTCTAGCCCCTGGACATGTGTTTGCATAGGTGTGAATGCATGGAGCGATAAATTCAACCTTGCATTTACATTGGTCAGGTGAAGGTGGGAACCGGGACAAGATGGACGTTTCGCAATAGTTGTGTATTCTGGATTGCAGGTATGTTGTTTGTCTTTTACATGCACTTTGCTTGCTGTTAATTTTAATGAGTAGTACGAATATCCCGAACTGTTTCTATTGATTTTATTCTGCTAGTTTTTTGCTTTCAATTGTTGTCAAACAGCAAAAAGTAAAATGTCCACAAGTGTGTTTCCTTTATCATGAGATCTTGTAAGAGTTTGTTTTATGTGTGTGTGTGTTTGTGTGTGTGTGCGCGCGCGCGTGTGTGCGCGTGTGTGTGTGTGTGTCAGCGAGATGACCGAAGGCCCTAAATGGCGCGATGCGACTCATAGATTTTACTAGGTCTTACTTCGCCTTCGGTGTTACATCTTAAAATGCCTTTAAATTGATGCTAGTTAAGTGTTATTCATGTAAACTCTTAAATCGACATTTTTGAACATAATTATTGGTTCAATGTTTCAGCGCCAACGGTGCCGGAAGTGTCGCTCCCTCCAACCGGAAGTGAAACTTTTCCAATGGAGTTGGCTGAAGAGACGCAATAAGAGACATATCATTGGTGGCGCAATGGTCTATAATTAAGGTTGGCTTTTTATATGAACGAAATGGTCCAATAATAAGTTCAATGGTTCAATAATGGTTCGATTGTTCAGATTGTTTAAAGTTATTAAATGTGATTACTACTTCGTTGCTAACTTTTAACGTGAAGTAGTTGAATATTCGCAACGACCTGCAATTTGTGTTTGCAATTCCCAGATTTCGCAAACTCAACCCAGCGGGTTTTTTTGCAGAAAAACACGGGGGGTTTCACACTCCCGCAGGATTTTTCTCCAGCTTTTTTAAAGCTCGGGGAAAATCCCGCGGGGTTTCAATTATACAAGATTTAAGTTATTTTAGCTCAAAACAACATCTTATACCAAAAGGAGCATTATGCTTCGACACCGGAAATGAAATAACGTGAAACAAAAAACCTATATTTTCAGTACGGGGTTTTTCTCCTGCGGGATGACTACTGACTACTGTAGATTTTTTTTACAGTCAGTACGGGTTTTTTCTCCTGCGGGATGACTACTGACTACAGTAGTATTTTGTACAGGAGAAAAAACAGCAAAACCCGTTTTGACAATATATTATTTTAAACGCGTATATTGCACTTCATTTAAAGCAAAAACAAATGTTTTACATAAATATCTCACTTGTTTAATATAACACCCAAGTTTATTATTTTATTGCTATTATTAAGGCCATTTGACTAATTTCGAAACTTATGAAATAGTGTAATGTAACCGTAGTGCTTTTTTTAAAATTTTCCTCCTCTTTTTAACAGACTTAAAAAATGCTGCATGAAAGTAAATTATGAGTTGCGTTAATGAGTTGTACTGTAACGTTAGCATGTCAATATTGTGTAAAATTGTTTTATTATTGGTACTCGAATGTGACTTTAAACCGGTTTAACACGAACATACAGTAATCAATACTCACTGCTGGAAATTACGAATGTATGCGGCAGACGAATTATTTTGTGTTTCATCGAAGATAAACAATTTACATTTTTGTTTGGCTTGTTGAAAAAGTAAGAAGTAGGACAACTCGTTAGTACGCACAAGTCAACTGTCACCACCACAGGTGCTCGTCACATTGCCTGGATACAGTAATACATACTTATTTCATATTTTCTTATTTTTTTATTTATTTTTATTAAAAATATTTATTTATTTCGGTCAAGATAGTGAATACATTTAAAAAATTATTCCACAATTTTTCATGAAAGAAAATTAGTATAATGTTTCAGTTTCTGGTCGGTGCATTCTGTTTGAATATGCCGTAAAGATCAATCTTACTAGCATCAAAGTTATATTTTTCTTGTAGATGGGAATCTTACCTTATCAGAACAGTAAAGATTATTAGATTATCTTAATTATTTTAGGAACTATGCTCTATTGATTAGGTCCGTTTGGAATCGATGATTTTTTGCACATGTTTACCTTATATTTATTTATATATTATACTATGTTTCTTTTATGAAAAATTGTGGAATAATTTTTTAAATGACATATAATCACTATTTTAACCAAAATAAATAATAAAAAAAAAAAAAAAAAAATCAAAAATAAAAAATTATAAAAAAAAATGTATTACTGTATCCAGGCAATGTGACGAGCACCTTTGGCCCCATTGGCTACCGGGGTACAGAGGTTAATGTCGCACGCTGAAAATAGTCATTACATAGACTAAAAAGGCAACAATGTAGACCCTGTGTTTTATAATATTACCGCATCAAAGTGGTACCGGCCAAGACTTAACAAGGGACAGTATTTTCGTCATGTACCATGTTTATACATGTATGTTGATGGTTCTATACACTTTGTTTTTATCCTCATGAGCACATTGAACATTATTTGAATATGATTATTTGTTAATTAAAGATATATAAGATTTGGAACAATTTAAAAAATTGGGTTAAATGGATTACTATTACCGAAAATGCAATTGCCTAAATGTTAGAAAGTATTTGCACCCAGAGCCAACTGGGTACAAAAGAACACCATTGGTGATGAAAAAACGACGTAATTATGACATTTATTGGGTGATATTAAATAAGGTTTTTTAGTATCTCGTTATATCATCAGTGGTGATGATGACGATGATGATGATTGATTGATTGATTGATTGATTGATTGATTGATTGATTGATTGATTGATTGATTGGTGATGATGATGATGATGATTATGAGGATGATGATGATGATGATGATGATGATGAGGATGATGATGACTTTACTATGAGAATTGCATGAATTATTTATATAGTAAATATACTCTGTCAGGACTTTTTCTATAGTACCAACGGGTCTGACTATCAGACCCATTCCCAAAGCAAAATATAAGAAATTTTTCCCAATCTTCAGAAAAAAATCCCAATCAAAAGAAAGTCTTTTTACATACACTGGTTCATTTTCAACATCCTAATCAATTATGTGATGTAAAGTTTTGTTTTTTTATTGAATTCGGAAATCATTGATTTTCATCACATTCAGAGATCAGTATGAAATATTATCTGTCATGATCGATTTATTGCAATAGATATTTACACCCAAGGATTGATATTTCAGCATTTTGTGTCTTTTAAAGGGAAATAAACTAATATAAAATCATTTCCTAATTTGCTGGAGACTAGACAGCTTTTTCTTTTAACTGTAAAATTTCCCAATTTCGGCATTTTCACGCCGCAAAATTTCCCAAAATGTCTAGGGTCGATCTTTTTCCCAAATTGGGCAGAAAAAGCCCTGTCTGTAATTAATTATATCTCCTAGTTAACATTATACAACAGACAAATTAGGGATCACACTTCTTCTGGACACATGTAATTTACAATGCTCTCAATACATTGAGAAGCGAGGATAACATTGAGTGCACGTTTGAGGATTAAAAATCATTGACGGATTGCTACATTAATTAATTCAATAGAAATCAACATGTATACAAAATGGTGGAAAGCAACAATCATTTCATGACCCGGACGGTAACGGGACATATTTAAATGTGAAATAAACGACTCTATTGACGAATTCAATCCAGTTTAGATCACTGTCGAGTATATATTGCATATAATTTTGTCATTATTATTCAACATTGATGCGTAATATTAGGTTTCTACTTTATATTTGTTTGCCCAGTGTTAAAGCTGCACTCTCACAGATTGAATGTTTTGACAACTTTTTTATTCTTTTGTCTTGGAACGAGCCTATTTTTGCGAAATTACATGGAAGGCAGTTATATTAGACTGCTGACAAAATATTAGCACACAGATTTTTATATACAAGTTTAAAAAATGATGTTTCATGCTTAAAACGCATACCGATACCGTTAGTAACGGTTTAAGCCATAAATCATTAATTTTCTAAACAGAAATATGAAAATCTGTGATCTTATCTTTTGTCAGCAATATTATATCATTTGTTTGCAGATATTTACGCAAACTTTGCTCTTTCCAAGACAAAAAATAAAAAAGTTGTATGGTAAGGTAAATCTGTGAGAGTGCAACTTTAAATGGTAGAGAGTTGTAGCATTACAGAAGTGATTTTTTTTAGCTCGCTTATTTGAAGAATAAGGAGTGCTATCCTAGCCACCCGAGCGTCAGCGTCGGGGTAACCACTGATGTTGAATGTTGCGTACCACCTCAAATATTTTCAAAGTCCATTGACATCTGGCTTTGAAACTTCGCATGCTTGTTCACCATCATGCCCCCAACATGTACACAGGAGGAGGTCACTGCATCAAGCATTTTGAGAGAATTATGCCCCTTTTTCGACTTAGAATTTACGTTAAAGTTTGCGTACCACCTCAAATATTTCCCCATTCAATTGTCATCTGGCTTTGAAACTTTGCACACCTTTTTACCACCATGCCCCAAACCTGTACACAGGATGAGGTAACTCTATCAAGCCTTTTGACAGAATTATGCCCCTTTTTCGACCTTTCAATCCATGCATTTTTCAATCCTTACATTGAAAAGCGACGGAATAGTTGAGTGTGCTGTCTCTGTGACAGCTCATTTACTAAGTCTGCATTAATTAAATTGGGAAAAAATATGACTTTGAGGGAAAATGGCAAAAAAATTATCAAGGGGAAACAGCCTTGAAGGCAGCAAATTGCACCAAAAGAATCACTGTACAGGATTACACAAGAAATGTCAAAATAATAAAAAAAAGTATCCCTGATTGCTCATTATTGTAAATAAAACAGGTTTTTGAGAAAACATGGTGTTGCAAAAAGTATTGTGATTGAATTTTTAGAAGTATTTGATGCTTATGATATATTATTTTTTATAATATTAAACTATTTGTATTTGTATTTTGCAAAAGCACAAAATATTAAATTATTTTAGCATTAAAGATAGAATCTGGGGCCTTTAACAGAGCTCTCCTTGCCCAGATAAATTCCATTTAATAATAGGTATAATAATTACCATTTTAATCAAATTCAGTAAGCTTATTTATATATGACACAGACAACAGTTTTGCCTATGTGATCTGCAGGTTGGCGCATGATTGTAGTGGCACATTTAGCTGACTGCAGCGGTTGAAATTGACACAAGCCTGTGAGCCCTGCGTTGGTAAAATGTCTTCCAGCAAGGCTTGCTCACATTCTGAATGTTATATATTAGGGCTTGATAAAAAGTAACTAGTACTATATTGTACAAATGTATGTCAATGTAATGTCCATCCCTGAATAACTCTCCTTAAATGGCGTTTGTGTCTTTAATATAATGTTTATGTCAGAAAAAATAGTACTATAGTGGATATGTCAATGTAATGTCCGTCCATGAATAACTGTCCTCATGACGTTTTTGTCTTTAATAAAATGTTTATGTCAGAATAACTAGTAGTACTATATAGTGTATGTGTCCCTGAATAATTCTCCTCATGGCGTTTTTGTCTTTAATTAAGTGTTAATGTCAGAATTACTTATACTATATTGTATATCAATGTAATGTCTGTCCCTGAGTAACTGTCCTCATGGCGCATGTCTTTGATAAAATGTTTTGTCAGAATAACTAGTACTATATTGTATGTCATTGTAATTAATGTCCGTCCCTGATTAATTGGCCTGATGGCGTGTGTGTTTTCATTGTTCATGTCAGAAATAGTATTAGTAATGTCATTGTAATGTTGGTCCCTGAATAAACTGTCCCGATGAAGGGAATCAATGTTTGTTAAGTACATGTCAGGATAACTAATTTCTATTTGGTCTGTCAATGTAATGTCCATCACTAAATAAGTCTTCCCATGGCGACTGTGTCTCTGTAATGTACATGTGACAATAATTATTACTTCAGTATATTTATAATACTTACAGACTAGGATGTCAAAATAACTTACACCATGATCAATGATTATACCATGGGTGGATAGTACTGTGGAATTGCAGATACTCATATTATTTTTTTTAGTTGAAAGGCTCTTAACTATTGTTTAAGTGTGGAATAAACAGAATTTATGATGAAATGGGTTTCATTTTATAACAAACCTTGGCGAGACAAAATAATCCGTGGAGTTCTGTCAGTTTCTTGAAGCTGTCTTTAGAGGCAATCAAATTAAATGGCACCTATGCATGTCAGTTTTAGGGCAAGTTGGGATTTTCACTTACAAGTCCAATACCTTTCATTCAATTGAGTTAATACTTCACACAGTTGTTCAGGGCCATCACATGATGAGGTTAGATAACTCCATATTATTTTTTACACAAATTATGGCCCCTGATTGACTATGGAACTTAGGTTAACGTTTTAGGGCAGGTTGGGATATTGTTTAATAACTTCTATACCCTTCATTCAATTGACTTAATACTTCACACAATTGTTCAGGACCATCACCCAATGAGGTTACATAACTCCATATCCTTAATGCAAGTTATGGCCCCTGATTGACTTAGGTTACAGTTTTAGGCAAGAAAAAGTGAAGGGCATGTTGGGATTTTACTAAAAAAAATTCTATACCTTACATTCAATGCACTTAATAAAATTCAAAATTATTTACGACCATCTTCCAACAAGAAACATAACTCCATTTTAACCCTTTATACAAATTATGTCCCTTGAATATATATATATATTTTTTTATTAAATTTCTTTTGACAGGCACATTTTTACATTATTAACCAGTTTTTTACCAAGGGAAAACAAGGAGGCTTTACTATATGGCCCTTGAATATTTTTTATTATTATTATTATTTTTTTTAATTTTATTTTAATTTTATTTTATTTTAATTTCTTATGAAAGGCATATTTGTATATTCTTTACCACATTTTCATAATGGGAAATCAAGTTATTTGAATTACTTACATCATTTTTTGGGTGGTGGGAGGGCAGCATCAAAGTCACCTTATGTATTGAATAATTTTAGTTAGGTTTGACATAAATAGACCAAACTTGGTAATATAACATTGTATTTACTTCTAAGTCAAAGCGGCGAAGTCGAGCGCGCTGTCTTACGACAGCTCTTGTTTATTGTTTGTCTTGGAAAGAGCAAATTACTGCGTAAATATCTGCAAACAAATTTATGATATAAGATTGCTGACAAAAATGCTCAACCATCCAACCTACTTAAATAACAAGGTAAGATAACTTTACTTTGCATTTAATTCAAATAATAGGCCTTTATTATTCGACTTAGAAATTCTGGTTGAGGTTTTGTGTGCAAGCACACATCGGTAATATCTCAGCAACTACTTGATCACATAGTGAAACCTGGTTTTTAGAATGACGAACGTCGTTGTTCGGGCGGGCGGGCGGTCAGGCAGTGTCAAACTCACCAATGAAACTGAATAGCTTTAGTAATGGTTGACATATCTTGACCCAACATGGTCTATAGAAAGAGTTTATGGGTACCTTTCATGTGATAGCGTTTGGGGTCCCTTGAGTCAAGGTCAAGGTCACTGTTACTTAAAATAGAAAAACGGTTGAAACTGAATAACTTTAGTTAGGGTTGACATATCTTGACTAAACTTAGTCTATAGGAATAGTTTATGGAGACCTTTCATGGGATTGCGTTTGGGGTCCCTAGGGTCAAGGTCAAGGTCGCTGTTACTAAAAGTAGAAAAACAGTTGAAACTGAATAACTTTAGTAAGGGTTGACATATCTTGACCAAACTTGGTCTATAGGAAGAGTTTATGGATACCTTTCATGAAATTGCTTTTAGGGTCCAGAGGGTCAAGGTCAAGGTCACTGTTTCTAAAAAAAGAAAAACGGTTGAAACTGAATAACTTTAGTTAGAGTTGACATATCTTGACTAAACTTAGTCTATAAGAAGAGTTTATGGAGACCTTTCATGTGATTGTGTTTTGGGTCCCTAGGGTCAAGGTCAAGGTCACTGTTACTAAAAATTAGAAATACGGTTGAAACTGAATAACTTTAGTTAGGGCTGACATATCTTGACCAAACTTGGTCTATAGGAAGAGTTTATGAATACCTTTCATGGGATTGTGTTTGGGGTCCCTAAGGTCAAGGTCAAGGTCACTGTTACTAAATATAGAAAAACGGTTGAAACTGAATAACTTTAGTTAGGTTTGACATATCTTGACCAAACTTGGTCTATAGAAAGAGTTTATGGAAACTTTCATGGTTTTGCATTTGGGGTCCCTAGGGTCAAGGTCAAGGTCACAATAGAAAAATGGTTGAAATTGAATAACTTTAGTCAGGGTCCACATATCTTGACCAAACTTGGTATAAAGGAAGAGTTTATGGAGACCTTTCATAGGATTGCGTTTCGGGTCCCTAGTGTCAAGGTCAAGGTAACTGTTACTAAAAATAGAAAAACAGTTGAAACTGAATTACTTTAGTAAGCGTCGGGGTATCTTGACCAAACTTGGTATAAAGGAAGAGTTTATGGATACCTTTCATGGGATTGCGTTTGGGGTCCCTAGATTCAATGGAATGGTCACTGTTACTAAAAATAGAAAAATGGTTGAAACTGAATTTCTTAAGTTAGTGTTGACATATCTTGACCCAACTTGGTATAAAGGAAGAGTTTATGGAAACCTTTCAATGGATTGCATTTGGGGTCCCTACGGTCAAGGTCACTGTTACTAAAAATAGAAAAACAGACACAGGCTGAAGTTCTTCTGTCAATCATTAAAAACCTGGTTACGTGGCATTGCGGCGTTTCTTGTTTAAAGATAACTTGGCTGAGAAAGACAGTGATGAATTCTTTTAAACACGTTAAATTATGTATTATCATCCTCGTAATAGTTAGTATTGATTCTGATAGGCTTGTTTTGAGGTAATACTGAATATCTCGTTTTTGGATCATCTGGTGTCTTAGTCCCTTTAATGTGTGTCTGGGTGGGAATCAGCCACCGGGACTGAGTAGGGGACAATGCTAGTGCATTGTCTATCATGGGTTTAAACCCCATATTGGGTGCACTTATCCATAAAGTTTTACCAACCCTTTAACAGTCGATATAAAACATTGTGTACATAGCGTATAGATTACAAAAGTATTTCATTGGTATTAAATGTGTTGTGTATGGGGGGGGGGGGGGGTAGTACTTCACCATTGAATTGGATTTTTGTAACATTTGGTTATGCAAAAAATAAATTGTAGTCATTAATGGTATTTTACCTAGACAATAAAATCATTCTAGATAATTATTAAAGCTACACTCTCACAGATTGAACGTTTTAACAACATTTTTCTTTTGTCATGAAACATGAAAATGCATTCAAACCATTCATATAAGACTGCTGACAAAAATAGTCACAGGTTTTTTTTCTTTTCAAGTTCAAACATTTATGTTTTATGCACTTTTCTTAAACTGTAAATAACGCTTTAAAGAGATAAAATATTAGTTTCGAACTGAAATTAAAAAAAAAATCGGATCTTATATTTTGTCAGCGGTCTTTGATCACTGGTTTGCAGATATTTACGCAAAAATTTGCTCATTCGAAGACAAAAAAAATAATATCTGTTAAACGGCAATTCTGTGAGAGTGCAGCTTTAAAATGTTTAGTGGTAGTGGAGGGGAGGTGGGGGCAGGGGTAGTTATCCATTATTTAAACAAAATTATATATCACTTGGTAGTTCTTAAATGAAATTTTAAAGCCTTTAATGAAAGTGATCATCTAGGCAATAAATAAACTGGAAGATAACTGATGGAGACATTAGGCCATAACATAACTAGATTTTACGACGTCTGTATATCGACGATGCCGACGGTTACACACAACTAATTATTAAAATCTGAAGTTAAAAAAAATAATATTAAAAACACATGTTAACTTTGTATCATTTACTTAATATAAATAGGTTTAACAACTTTACATCTAAACAACATCCAACCGCTGCTGGAAGTTGAATTTTAAAGTGCATTTATCATGCTATTTTTCGTTAAATGGCATTCTTGATTTTTGCTGTTTTTTCTCCCGTAAAATATGCATTAAATTTAGGGAATTCTCAAATGAAAGAAATGACTCTTAAATAGTCCATCAAAGAAGATATTTACTTAAAAATAATGTAAATAATCTCCTAAAAATAAGGCTTGAATTGACTTCCTTTTGTTTGCTAAAATCTGGGAATTTTATCCGAAAGGAGAAAAACCCCATACTGAAAAGCTGGTTTTTTGTTTCGCGTTATTTCACTTCCGGTGTCGAAGCAAAATGCTCCTTTTAATATAAGATGTTGTTTTGAGCTAAAATAACTTAAATCTTGTATTATTGAAACCCCGCGGGATTTTCCCCCATTTTTTGAAAAGCTGGAGAAAAATCACGTGGGAGGTTGAAACCCCCCGTGTTTTTCTGCAATTGAAACCCCACTGGGGCCTGAAGTTGACGGGCCAATAAGACAAACCTCCAAAAACATTTCGCAAACAAAAAACATCAAAATCATACCTAAATGAAGCCTTCTAAGTTTTTTAGGCCAGTTATAAGTTATTTACACCTCAACTTCCATTTCTTAAATGAACTGTCTTTCTGCAATTGCGTTAATCAATCGATGAAAACAACATCCTCAGATATATTCCAATCGCAATTCATTGCATAACAATATACATGAAAACTATTGATCTTGTTATTGTTTGTATTGTGTCAGCAGGTCCTGTAAAATCTAAATCAACATTTTAGAAAGTGTTAATTTAATCTTTTTTGAATGTATTGTTGCCATAAGGCGAAAGGTGTCGTAAAAGTTAGGTCTTTATAAATTAAAATGTGCAATGGTGGTTCTTGTTATAGTAATGTGACGTTTGTTTTTTATTACCATTGAATAATATTAGTTAATTAACACTAAATATGTTTAATATGTGTTTTAATAAGCTTAATTTTATATATAAACTCTTTATTGAAATAAATGACAGTTCAATGTTTCAGTGCCCACTGTACTGGGAAGTGCCCAACTGTATGACACATGCATTTCGGTTGGAAATGGGCGATAACTCACTGATGACAGTAGCTTGACAGCTGGATTGAAGCGGGTGGTCAAAGTGCATGAAACTTAGCACCTTTAGGTAAATATATAGATAATGCTAGTATTGATGACAAAAAGTGATCTTAGTGTATGAAACTTTAAATATTTTGGTAAAAATGGTATAGATAATGAAATTCTAAATGGCTTATGAATATAAAGTACAAAACAGTAAAAGAAAAAAATCAAATAATATATATGACTATTTTTGTTTCAAAAACATACATGATTTGATACATGTTTTGATTATGCATATATTCTTAACTAAAATAAGAGACTCCAGCTGTTCACTTTTTCAGCTACTGCCATTACTGGAAGTGTCTAACCATCCAACCATAAATGATGATGATGATGATGATGATGATGATGGTTGTTAGTGATGGTGATGCTGGTGATCGTGGTTGTGATGGTAATGACGATAATAATTGTGATGGTGATCATATTGTTTGTCATTGTGGTCATACGATAACAATGATGATGATGATTGTGATAATGATAATGATGATTATCCCTAAGCTTACATTTGAAGGTCTTCAAATGGCTTGTTCATAGAACCTATGCTGTTTTATTTAGATTGGTGGTATGGAGCTACATTGGCATGGTGGTGGTGGTGGTGGCTGTCTGTCATGATGGTGGTGGCCAGGTTGTGATGGGACTACTTTGGCAGTCTTGTTCGCACAATATGCTGTGGACAACATCATCAACAAAGATATGTATTAAAATCTGTTCAAATAAAAAATAATATACTATGTATTTAAAATTGTGAAGAAAGTTCAATGATGTGCACTATTTGATCAATGTCGGATCAATGCTGTTATTTTAAAGAAAAAAACAACAGTCTTCATTGAAATAATCCTTTCACTTCATACTGGATGAGCTTATCATTTTTTTGTCTAAAATTTATGGACATTATTTTCAATTCTTTATCATTAAATCATTAGTTTCGAATTATTTTCTAAAATGTTTGTCAAATTAACAAATCATACTTATTTCTAAGAAAAACACGAAAACTGAAAAAGGCATTTTATGATGGTTTTTGAAATCTTAAAGTGAAAATGCTAAAAGGCACCAGCATTCTTTCCCAAGATTTCCTTAACCAAACACGGGTATCAGAAAAGGTTTATTTCATATTCGTGTATATTCCTATATAATACTTTCATTTAAAAAGTTGCACATGTGGCTTCATATGCACTGGCTTATAATAGACTGGATAGAAAGACTCATGAATCAAGAAGTGAAAAATAGTTTACAGCAATGTAGATATATTAGTGTAATGAACATATTTTAAATTGATTTCAAACAATATATATTAATATAAGCAAGTTTAATATAAGCGTGTTTATTAATATATGTGATATTTGCCTCTTTAATTATGATTTAATTTAATTATATATCAGAGTTTTATGGGAATTAGTGACTGCATTGGTTCCATGTTTCAGTGACTGATGTAGGTGAGCACAGTAGTGGTGGTTGATGTGCTGATGGTGGTGAGCATGGTAGTGGTGGTGGTTGATGTGCTGATTGTGGTGAGCATGGTAGTGGTCGTGGTGGTTGATGTGCAAATGGTGGTGAGCACGGTGATGGTGAATGTGATGATGGTGGTGAGCACGGTGGTTGTGGTCGATGTGCTGATGGTGTTGAGCACAGTGGTGGTGAATATGCTGATGCAGGGCAGCACGGTAGTGGTGAATGTGCTGATGCTGGGTAGCACGGTGGTGGTGGATGTGCTGATGGTGGTGAGCACGGTGGTGGTGGATGTGCTGATGGTGGTGAGCATGGTGGTTTGGATGTGCTGATGCTGGGCAGCATGGTAGTGGTTGATGTGCTGATGCTGGGCAGCACGGGAGTGGTGGATGTGCTGATGGTGGTGAGCACGATGATGGTGGTTAGAATGGTGGTGAAGGTGGTGGTTGTGGATGTTTTGATGGTGGTGAGCACAGTGGTGGTGTTCGTCATGATAGTGATAAGCACGGTGGTGGATGGTGATGGTCATGATGGTGATAAGCATGGTGGTGGTAGTGTTGGTGATGGTCATGATGGTCTCAAGTACGGTGCTTGGTGGTGGTGGTGATGATGGTGATAAGTAGTGTGGCGTTGGTGTTGATGGTGATATGAACGGTGAAGGTGGTGGTGTTAGTGTTGGTTCTGATGGTGGTGAGCATGGTGGTGGTGGATGTGCTGATGGTGGTGAGCACAGTGGTGATAGTGGATGTGCATATGCTGGGCAGCACTGTGGTGGTGGATGTGCTGATGCTGGGCAGCACGATGGTTGTGGATGTGCTGATGCTGGGCAGCACCGTGATTGTGGATGTGCTGATGCTGGGCAGCATGGTGGTGGTGGATGTGCTGATGGTGGGTAGCACGGTGGTGGTAGATGTGCTGATGCTGGGCAGCACGGTGGTGGTGGATGTGCTGATGCTGGGCAGCACAGTGGTGGTGGATGTGCTAATGGTGGTGAGCACAGTGGTGGTGGATGTGCTGAAGGTTGTGAGCACGGTGGTGGTGGATGTGCTGATGTGCATGGTTAGCATGGTGGTGAAGATGGTGGTTGTGGATGTGTTGATGGTGGTGAGCACAGTGGTGGTTTTCGTCATGATAGTGATAAGCACATTGGTGGATGGTGATGGTCATGATGATGATGAGCATGGTGGTGGTAATGATGGTGGTAGTGGTGGTGATGGTCATGATGGTCTCAAGTACGGTGGTTGGTGGTGGTGGTGATGATGGTGATAAGTAGTGTGGCGTTTGTGTTGATGGTGATAAGAACGGTAAAGATGGTGGTGGTGGTGTTGGTGATGATGGTGATGAGCACAGTGATGAATGGTTGTGGTCATGATGGTGATGAGCACAGTGGTGGTGGTGATGGTGGTCATGATGGTGATGAGCACAGTGGTGGTGGTGATGGTGGTCATGATGTTCATGAGCTTTGTGGTGGCAGTAGTCATGTTGGTGATGAGCAAGATGGTAGTGGTGATTGTCATGATGGTTATGAGTACAGTGATGGTGGTGAAGGTGATAAATACGGTGGAGGTGGTTATGGTAATGATGGTGATAAGAATGGTGTTGGTGACGATGGTGATGAGCAAGATGGTAGTGGTGTTTGTCATGATGGTGATGGTGATGATGGTTATAAGCACAGTGATGGTGATATGTACGGTGGTGGTTGTGGTCATGATAGTGATGAGCAAGATGGTAGTTGTGATTGTCAAGATGGTTATGAGCCCGATGGTGGATGGTGGTGGTGATGATGGTGATAATCACTGTGATGGTGGTGATGGTGATAAGAACGGTGGTGGTGGTGGTGGTGGTGGTGGTGGTGGTGTAATAATGGTGGTGGTGATTGTGTAAGAATGGTGGTGGTGGTTATGATGGTGATAACCATGTTGATGGTGGTGGATAGTTGTGGTTATGATGGTGATAAGCACTGTGGTGTTGGTGGTGGTCATGATTATCATGAGCAAGATGATTTTGGTGATTGTCATGATGGTGCTAAGCATGGTGATAGTGGTGATGGTCATGATGGTGATGATCACGGTGATGGTGGTGGTGGTCATAATGGTGATGAGCGCAGTGGTGGTTGTGGTCATGTTGAGGATGAGCATGGCGATGGTGGTGGTCATGATGGTTATGAGCACGATAGTTGGTGGTGGTAGTGGTGTTGATGGTCATAATGGTCTCAAGCACAGTGGTTGTTGGTGGTGGTGATGAACAAGTTGGTAGTGGTGATTGTCAAGATGGTTATGAGCACAGTGGTGGATGGTGGATGGTGGTGGTGATGATGGTGATTATAACTGTGATGGTGATGATGGTGATAAGCATGGTGGTGGTGGCAGTGGTGATTGTCATGATGGTGATGGTGGTTATAAGCACGGTGATGGTGGGATGGTGATGATGGTGATATGCACAGTGGTGGTGGTGTTGGTGATGATAGTGATGAGCACGGTGATGAATGGTTGTGGTCATGATGGTGATGATCACGGTGATGGTGGTGGTGGTCATAATGGTGATGAGCGCAGTGGTGGTTGTGATTATGGTGATTGATGTGGAGGTGGATTTGGAAATGGTGGTGATGGTGGATGTGGAGCTGATGAAGGTGGTGGTGATGGTGATTCATGTTGAGGTGGAGTTAGAAATAGTGGTGGGAGTGCAGATGGAAGTGGAAGAGATGGTGAAGGTGGATGTAATGATGCTGTTGGTTGTAATGGGGATAGTGATTGAGGTGGAGATGGTGGTGATAAGGGTCGAAATGATGATGGTGATTAAGGCTAAGTAATGGTGGTGTAGGTGATGATGGCGATGGTGATGGTATTTGAGGAGGAGGTGGTGGTGATGGAGATGGGAGTTATGGTTCAGATGGAGGTGACGATGGTGATGGTTATGGTAATTGATATGAAGTTTGAAATGGTTATGGTGATGCAGATGGAGGTGGTGGTGGTTGAGGTGCAGGTGATGGTCGAGGTGGAGGGGATGATGCTGGTGGTGGTGATGGTGATTTAGGTGGAGTTGATGATGATGGAGGTGATGGTGATGGAGGTGGAGATGATGATGGAGGTGAAGGCGATAATGCTGCTGGTGGTGATGTTCATGGTGATTGAGGTGGAGGGGATTGTGGACTTGAAAGTCATGATTGTGATGGTGATTGATTTGCAGTTGAAAATGGTGATTGAGGTGGTGTTGATGATGGTAATGGTGATGGAGGTGGATATGGAGGTGGAGGTGATGATGCTTGTGGTGGGTATTGAGGTGGAGATGGTGGTGATGCAGGTGAAGGTGATGGTGATGGTTGAGGTGATGGTGATGGTGATGGCGATTGATGTGCAGTTTGAAATGGTGGAGGTGGTGGTGCTGGTCGTGATGGTGATGGTGATTGGTTTGCAGTAGGAAATGTTTGAGGTGATGGTGATTTAGTTGGTGGTGATGGAGGTGGAGGTGATGATGGAAGTGGAAGTGATGATGGTGATGGTGATTGATATGCAGTTGGCAATGGTGATTGAAGTGGAGGTTATGATGTGTTGGTGATGGAAATTGCGGTGGTGGTGATGGTGGAGGTGATGATGTTGGTGGTGGTGATGGGGTTTTGTAAGGTGATGGTGTTGGAAGTAGTGATGCTGGTGGTGATTGTATTTGAGGTGGAGGAGATGATGTTGGTGTTGATGGGGGTGGAGGTGATGGTGGAGGTAATGATGCTGTTGTTGGTGATGGGGATAGGGATTGAGGTGAAGGTGTTGGTGATACAGGTGGAGGTGATGATGGTGATTGAGGGTAAGTGATGATTTTAATGGTAATGTAAGTGATGATGGTGATGGTGTTTGAGGTGGTGGTGATGGAGTTGGAGGTAATGGGGTGGAGGTGACGATGGTGATGGTGATGGTAAGTGATATGCAGTTGGAAATGGTTGAGGTGATGTAGATTGAGTTGATTGTGATGGAGGTGGTGGTGATTGAGATGGAGGTGATGATGCTAGTGGAGGTGATGGGGATTGGGGTGGTGTTGAATGAGATTGAGTTGATGATTGAGGTTAAGGTGATAATGATGCTGGTGGTGATTGTGATGGCAATTGAGGTGGAGGGGAAGTTGGAGTTGAAAGTGATGAAGGTGATAGTGATTGATTTGCAGTTAGAAATGGTGATTGTGGTGGAGGTGATGATGATGGAGGTGGTGGTGATTGGGATGGAGATGATAGTGGAGGTGATGAGGCTGGTGTTGGTAATGGTGATGGTGATTGAGGTGGAGATGGTAATGATGTTGATGTTGCTACTGATGATGGTGGTTGTGATCAATGTGGTGGCAGTGATGGTGAAAGTGATTGAGGTTGAGGTGATGAAGGTGGAGGTGATGGTGATTGAAGTAGTGATGGTGGAGGTGGAGGTAATGATGCTGGTGATGGTGAAAGGGATGGTGATTTAGGTTGAGGTGATGGAGATGGAAGTGATGATGGTTATGGTGATTGAGGTGGAGGAGGTGATGATGGCGATGATGGAGGGAATGGTTGAGGTGGAAGTGATGATGCTGGTGGTGTTGATGGGGATGGTGATGGAGCTGGAGGTAATTATGCTGATGGTGATGGTGATTGATGTGCATTTGGAAGCGGTGAAGGTAATGCTGGTGGTGATGGTGATTTAGTTGGAGGTGATAATGATGATGGTGATGATGGATGTGATGATGCTGTCAATTGTGATGGGGATGGTGGTTGAGGTTGAGGTGGAGCTGGAGGTGATGATGGTGATGGTAATTGTGATTGAGTTGGAGGAGGTGATTGTTGTGGTGATGGAGGTGGAGGTGATGATGCTGGTGGTGATGGGGATAGTGATTGAGTTGGAGGTGATGAAGATTAAGGTGATGATGAGGATGGTGACTGAGGTGACGGTGATGGAGGTGGTAGTGATGGTGGTGGAAGTGACGATGGTGATAGTGATGGTCATTGAGGTGGAGGTGACGGTGGAGGTGTAGGTGATGATGGTGATGGTGATAGTGATTGATGAGCAGTTGAAAATTGTTGATTTGATGAAGGTGGAGGTGATGGTGGAGGAGGTGATGGTGGTGGTGATGGAGGTGGTGGTGTTGATGCTGGTGGTGATGGGGATATTGATTGAGTTGGAGGTGATGGAGATTGAGGTGATGATGGTGATGGTGATTGCGGTGATGGTGGTGGTAGTGATGGTGGTGGAGGTGACGATGGTGCTAGTGATGGTCATTGAGGTGGAGGTGACGGTGGAGGTGTAGGTGATGATGGTGATGGTGATGGTTATTGATGAGCAGTTGGAAATGGTTGATTTAATGAAGGTGGAGGTGATGGTAATGGAGTTTGAGTTTTTGGAGGAGGTGTGGGTGTTGATGCTGGTGGTGTTGATGGCGATTGTGATTGAGTTAAAAGTGGCGGTGATGAAGAAAGTAATGATGGTTATGGTGATGGTGATTGATGTGTAGTTGGAAATGGTGACTGAGTTGGAGTTGATGATAATGATGGTGATGGAGGATGACTTGATAGTTATGCTGGTGGAGGTGGAGGTAATGATGCTGGTGGTTGTGGTTGTGGTGATGGTGATTGAGGTGGAGGTGGTGGTGATATAGGTGATGATGGTGGTGATGGTTAAAGTGATTGAGGGTGAGGTTTAGGTGATAATGCTGGTGGTGGTGATGGTGGAGGTGGAGGTAATGATGCTGGTGGAGGTGATGGTGATGGTGATTGCTGTGGAGTTGATGATGATGGTGGTGATAGAGGTGGAGGTGATGATGGTGATGGTGCTGGAGATGATGATTGAGGTGGAGGTGGTGGTAATGGATGTGGAGGTGTTGATGGGGATGGTGATGGTGATTGTTGTGCAGTTGAAAACCATGGAGATGATGCTGATGTTGACGGTGGAGGTGATGATGCTGGCAATGGTGATGGGGGTGGTGGTTCAGGTGGAGCTTGAAGATGGTCATAGTGATGGTCATTGAGGTGGAGGTGACGGTGAATGTGGAGGTGAGGATGGTGATTGATGTGCAGTTGGAAAGGTGATTGAGGTGGAGTTGATGATGGTGATGGTGATGGAGAAGACTTGGTTGTTATGCTGGTTGAGGTGATGGTGGAAGTGGAGATGATGATTCTGGTGGTGGTGATGGTGATTGAGGTGGAAGTGGTGTTGGTGATGATGGATATGATGGTGGAGGTGGAAGTGATGATGCTGGCGGTGTTGATGAGTATGGTGATTGATGTGTAGGTGATGATGGTGATGGTGGTGGAAATGATAGTGGTGATTCAGTAGGTGATGATTGAGGTGGAGGTGGTCGGGATGGAGATGTTGATGGTGATTGATGTGTAGTTGTAAATGGTGAAGGTGATGCATTGTGGTGATGGTGATTTAGGTGGAGGAGATGATGGTGATCGTGATGGAGGTGATGGTGGATGTTGAGGTGAATATGGTTATGGTGATGATGATTGATGTGCAGTTGGAAAGGTGATTGAGGTGGAGTTGATGATGGTGATGATGAAGACTTGGTTGTTATGATGGTTGAGGTGATGGTGGAGGTGGAGATGATGATTCTGGTGGTGGTGATGGTGATTGAGGTGGAGGTGGTGGTGGTGATGATGGATATGATGGTGGAGGTAGGAAGTGATGATGCTGGTGGTGTTGATGGGGATGGTGATTGATGTGGAGGTGATGATGGTGATGGTTTTGGAAGTGATAGTGGTGATGATTGAGGTGGAGGTGGTGGGGATGGATGTGTTGATGGCGATGGTGATTGATGTGTAGTTGTAAATGGTGAAGTTGATGCTTGTGGTGATGGTGATTTAGGTGGAGGAGATGATGGTGATCGTGATGGAGGTGATGGTATAGGTAATGATGCTGGCAATGGTGATGGGGATGGTGAGTGAGGTGGAGGTTGAGCTGAAGGTGATGATGGTGATGGTTTTTGAGGTGGAGGAGGTGATGGTGGTGGTGATGGAGGTGATGGCGGAGGTGGAGGTGATGATGCTGCAGCTGATAGGGGTAGTGATTAAGTTGGAGGTGATGGAGGTTGAGGTGATGATGGTGATGGTGATTGAGGTGGAGGTGGTGGAGGTGAAGATGGTGATAGTAATGGGGATTGAGGTGGAGGTGATGATGGTGATAGTGATTGATGTGCAGTTGGAAATGGTTATTTTGATTGAGGTGGAGATGATGGTGATGGAGTTGGAGTTGTTGTTGGAGGTAATGATGCTGGTGGTGATGATGGTGATGCTGATTTAGGTCGAAGTGGAGGTAATTATGGAAGTGATGTTGGTTATGGTGATGGTGACTGATGTGCAGTTGGAAATTGTGATTAAGGTGGAGGTGATGATGGTAATGGTGATGGAGGTGGAGGTGGATATGATGCTGATGGAGGTGAAGGTGATTGAGGTGGAGGTAATGGAGGTGGATGTGATGATGCTTGTTGTGTTGATTGAAGTGGAGGTGGTGGTGATGGAGTTGGAGGTGATGTTGAAGGTTGAGTTGATGATGTTGATGGTGATGGTGATTGATGTGCAGTTGGAATTGGTGAAGGTGATGAAGGTGGTGATGCTGGTGGTGATAATGATGGTGGTGGTGATGGAAGTGGTGGTGGTGATGGAAGTGGAGGTGTTGTTGGAGGTGATAATGCTGGTGGTGGTGATGGTGATGTTGATTTAGTTGGAGGTGATGGTGGAGGTGGAAATAATTATGGTGATGGTAATGATGATTGATGTACAGTTGGGAATGATAATTGAGATAATGGTGATGGAGGTGATATCACGATGGTGATGGTGATGCTGATTGATGTTTAGTTGGAAATGATGGAGGTGATGGAGGTGGTGATGCTGGTGGTGATGCTGATTGAGGTGGAGATGATGATTGTGGTGGTGATGGGGGTGGAGGTGATGGTGGATGTGAAGGTTATGATGCTGATGGTGGTGATTGGGAAGGTGATTGAGGTTTAGGTGGAAATTATGGAGGTGGAGGTGATGGTGGTGATGGTGATTGAGGCTGAGGTGATGATGGTAATGATGTTATAGGTGATGGTGATTGAGGTGAAGATGGTGGTGATGGAGGTGGATATGAAGATGGTGATGGTGATGGTGATTGATATGCAGTTGGAAATGGCTGAGGTGATGAAACAGGAGGTAATGGTTATGTAGCTGATGCTGATGGAGGTGGAGGTGATTGTAAAGATGTAGGTGATGAAGCTGGTGGTGGTGATTGTGATGGTGATTGAGGTGGAAGTGGAGGTGGAGGTCATTATGCTGGTGGTGGTGATGGAGATTGAGGTGGAGGTGGTGGTGATGGTGAAAGTGATTGAGGTTGTGGTGATTGAGGTGGAGTTGATGGTGATGAAGTTGATAGTGACGGTGGTGATGGTTGAGGTGGAGGTTATGGTGATGATGGTGTTGATTGAAGTATAGGTGAATGTGGATGTGATGATGATAGTTGTGGTGATTGAGTTGAAGGTGGTAGTGATGGAGGTGGAGATGATGTTAAAAGGTTGAGACGATGATGGTGATGGTGATTGATGTGCAGTTGTAAATGATGGAGGTGATCCTGCTGGTGAAGAAAAAGATTGAGGTAAAGGTGGTGATGATGGTGATGTTGGTGGTGATAGTGATGAGATTGAAGTGATGGGGGTGGAGGTGGTTGTGATGTTATGGTGGAAGTGGAGGTGATGATGTTGATGGTGATTTAGGTGGAGGTGATGGTGGTGCAGGTGCTGGTGATGATGGTGATAGTGATTAATGTGCAGTTGGATATCGTGATTGAGGTTGAAGTGGAGGTGATGATCGAGGTGGAGGTGATGGTGATGGTGATTAAGGTGAAGGTGGTGGTGATGGAGGTGGAGATTATGGTGGAGGAGGAGGTAACGATGGTGATGGTGATGGTGATTGATATGCAGTTGGAAATGGTTGAGGTGATGGAAGTGGAGTTGATGGTTACGTAGGTGGCCATGATCGAGGTGGAGGTGATGTTGCTGGTAGTGGTGATGGTGATTGTGGTGGAAGTGGAGGTGATGGTGGAGGTTAAAATGCTAGCGTGGTAATGGTGATTAAGGTGGAGGTGATGGTGATGGTGAAAGTGATTGAGATTGAGGAGGATTGATGGTGGTGAAGGTAATGGTGATGGAGGTGATGGTGGAGGTGGAGGTGATGTTTCTGGTGGAGGTGATTGAGGTGGAGGTGATGGCGGAGATTGTGGAGGTGGAGGTGATGATGCTGATTGTGGTGATTGAGGTGATAGTGGTGGAGGCGATGGTGAAGGTTGAGACGATGATGATGATGGTGATTGGTTTGCAGTTGAAAATAGTGGAGTTGATGGAGGTAATGATGCTGTTAGTGATTGTGATTAAGGTGGAGTTGTAGATGTTGCTGATGATGATGATGGAGGTGGTAATGCTGCTGGTGATGATGGTGATTGAGGTGGAGGTGATGGAGGTAGAGGTTATGGTGGAGGTGATGATGGTGATGGTGATTGATGTGCAGTTTTGAATGGTGATTGAGTTGATTGATGTTCATGGAGATGATGCTGGTGATGGTGATTGAATTGGAGGTGATGATTATGGTGATGATGCTGATGATGATGGTGGTGGTGATGAAGGTTGTGAGTGTGATTGTGATAGTGATGTGGTTGAGCTTGAGGTGGTTGTGAAGGAGGTCGAGGTGATGATGTTGTTGGTGATTGAGATAAAGGCTATGTTGATGGAGGTGGTTATGGAGGTTATGATGCTTGTGCAGTTTATTGAGATGGAGGTAGTGGTGATGGAGGTGGAGGGTAAGTTGGAGTTGATGATGCTGGTGGTGGTGATGGGGATGGTGATTATGGTGTAGGGGATGAAGAAGAAGGTGAGTGTGGAGGTGATGATGGTGATGGTGATTGAGGTGAAGGTGATGGTGGTGGATGTGATAATGTTGAAGGTGGTGCTTATTTAGGTGGAGATGGTGGTGACGGAAGTGGAGGTGTTGGAGAATGTGGAGGTGGAGGTTATGGTGATTGATGTGCATTTGGAATTGGTGGAGGTGATGGGAGGGTGATTCTGGTGGTGATGGTGATTGAGGTGATAGTGACGATGGTGTAAGTGATGGTGGTGGAGGTGATTGTGAAAGTGATGATGCTGGTGGTGGTGATGGGGATGGTAATTGAGGTGGAAATGATGGAAGTGGAGATTATTGTTTAGGTGGAGGTTATGATAGTGATGGTGATTGAGGTGGAGGGGATGATGGTGATGGTGGTGCAGGTGTTAGGGTTGGAGGTGATGATAGTGATAGTGATTGATGTGCAATTGGAAATCGTGATTGTGGTGGAGGTGATGATGTGGATGGTGATGGTGATGGAGGTGGTGGTGATGGTGAAGGTGGAGGTGATGATGCTGGTGGTTGTGATGGTAATTGAGGTGGTGGTGATGGAGATGGAGGTGATGGTGGAAGTGGTTGTGATGATGATGGTGATGGTGATGGGGATTGATGTAGAGGTGCAGTTTGAAATGGAGGTGATGCCTGGGGCAGTGGTGATGAAGGTGGTGATGCTTGGGGCAATTATGGCGTTGGTGATTAATGTAGCGGTGGAGTTGGAAGTCTTGTTGAGGGTGGAGGTGATTGAGGTGGGGGTGATGGTAAAGTGGAGGTGATGTAGCTGGTGGTGGTTATTTGGGTGGAGGTGGTGGTGATGGAGGTGGTAGTGATGGTGTACTTGATGATGGTGATGGTGATTGGTTTGCAGTTGGAAATGGTAGAGGTGATGGTGATAGAGATTGTGGTGATGAGGTTGAGGTGATGGTAGATATGGAGACGCTGATGCTGGTTGTGGTGATGGTGATTGAGGTGGTGGTGATGGTGGAGGCAGAGTTGATTGATGTGCAATAGGAAATGGTGATTGAGGGGGAGATGATGATGGTGTTGGTGAAGGGTGTGCAGATGGTGCTGATGAAGGTGGAGGTGATGGTGGAGATGGAGGTTATGATGCTGTTGGTGGTGATGGCGATTGATGTGGAGGTGGTGATGATTGTGCTGATGATGATGGTGGTGATGATGAAGGTGGTGGTGGTTATGGTGAAAGTGATTGAGGTTGAGGTGATGGAGATTGGGGTTATGGTGATTGAGGTGGTTGTGATGGAATTGGAGGTGATGATGTTGGTGCTGGTGATTGAGGTGAAGGTGTTGGTGATGGAGATGGAGTTGATGGTGGAGGTGATGATGGTGATGGTGTTGGTGATTTATGTGTAGATGGAAATAGAGATGGAGGTGGAAGTGAATATGGTGATGGTGATGGTGATTGTGATTGTTTTGCAGTTGGAAACGGAAGGGTGATGGAGGTTGAGGTGATGGTGATTGAGGTGATAGTGGAAGTGGTGGTGGTTGTGATGGAGGTGATGGTATTTGAGGCAGAGGTGATGATAGAAGTGGTGGTGTAGGTGATGATGGTGATGGTGATTGAAGTGGAGGTGGTGGTTATGGAGGTGGAGATAGTAGTGGAGATTGAACATACGATGGTGATGGTGATGATGATTGATATGCAGTGAGAAATGGTGGAGGTGATGGAGGTGGAAGTGATAGTGTAGGTGATGATGGTGATGGTGATTGGTGTGCAGTTGGAAATTGTTGAGGTGATGGTGATAGAGATTTCGGTGATATGGTGGAGGTAATGGTAGATATGAAGACGCTGATGCTGGTTGTGGTGATTGTGATTGAGGTGGAAGTGATGGTGATTGAGGTGGTGGTGATGGTGTGGGCAGAGGTGATTGATGTGCAGTTGGAAATGGTGAATGAGGGGGAGATGATGATAGTGATGGTGAAGGATGTGCAGGTTGTGGTAAAGAAGGTGGAGGTGATGGTGGAGATGGAGGTGATGATGCTGTTGGTGGTGATGGCGATTGATGTGGAGGTGGTGATGATTGTGCTGATGATGATGGTGGTGATGATGAAGGTGGTGGTGGTTATGGTGAAAGTGATTGAGGTTGAGGTGATGGAGATTGGGGTTATGGTGATTGAGGTGGTTGTGATGGTATTGGAGGTGATGATGTTGGTGCTGGTGATTGAGGTGAAGTTGGTGGTGATGGAGATGGAGTTGATGGTGAAGGTGGAGGTGATGATGGTGATGGTGTTGGTGATTAATGTGTAGATGATAATTGAGTTGAGATGGAGGTGGAAGTGATTATGGTGATGGCGATGGTGATTGTTTTGCAGTTGGAAACGGAAGGGTGATGGAGGTTGAGGTGATGGTGGAGATGATAGTGGAAGTGGTGGTGGTTGTGATGGAGGTGATGGTATTTGAGGTGGTGGTGATGGATGTGGAGGAGATGGTGGAGGTGATACTGTTGGTGGTGGTGGTGGTGGTGACGATGATTGCAGTGAAGGTGGAGGTGGAAGTGATGATGGTAATGGTGATTAATGTGCAGTTAAAATGCTGAAAGTGATTTAGGTGGTGTTGCTAGTGGTGATGATGATTGAGGCTGAGGTGATGATGGTGGTGATGGAGGTAGAGGTGATGGTGAAGGTTGAGGAAATTAAGCTGGTCATTGTGATGGGGATAGTGGTTGAGGTTAAAGTGGAGATGATGGATGCGGAGGTGATGATGATGATGATGATGATGATGATGATGATGGTGATTGAGGCAGAGGCGATGATGGTAGTGGTGGTGTAGGTGATGATGGTGATGGCGATTGAAGTGGAGGTGGTGGTTATGGAGGTGGAGATAATTATGGAGATGGAACATACGATGGTGATTGTGATGATAATTGATGTGCAGTGGGAAATGGTTGAGGTGATGGAGATGGATGTGATGGTTGAGGTGATGATGCTGGTGGTGGTGATGCTTATGGTAATTGAGGTGGAAGTAGAGGTGATGGTCGAGATGGAGATGATGGTGATTGAGGTGAAGGTGGTGGTGATGGAGGTGGAGGTGGAGGTGACGATGGTGATGGTGATTTATATGCAGTTGGAAATGGTTGAGGTGATGGAGTGGAAGTAATGGTGTCGTAGGTGGTGGTAATGGAGGTGATGGTGGAAGTGGAGGTGATGATGATTGTGGTGGTGATGGTGAACGTGATTGAGGTGCAAGTAGAGGTGATACTGCTGCTGGTGGTGGTGGTGATTGAGGTGGCGGTGGAATGACTGAGGTTAAGATGATGGCGTTTGAGTGGATGGTGATGAACGTGATGTTGACGGAGGTGGAGGTGATGGTGGAGGTGAAGGTGATGTTGCTGGTGATAGTGAAGGTGGTGGTGATTGAGGTGGAGGTGATTGCGGAGGTGGATGTGATGATGCTGGCTGTGGTTATTGAGGCGAAGGTGGTGGTGATATTGGTGGAGGTGATGGTGAATGTTGAGACGATGATGGTGATGGTGATTGATGTGCAGTTGGAAATGGTGGAGTTGATGAAGGTGGCGATTCTGGTTGTGATAGTGATTGAGGTTAAGATGGTGATTATGGTGATGTTGCTGATGATGATGGTGTTGGTGATGCTTGTGGTGATGGTGATTGAGTTGGAGGTGATAATGGTGGGGTTATGATGGAGGTGATGATGGTGATTGATGTGCAGTTTAAATGGTGATTGAGGTGATAATGATGGAGGTGAAGGTGGCGGTGATAGAGGTGGAGGTGATGGTGGAGTTAATGACGCTGGTGATGGTGATTGAGGTGGAGGTGATGTTGATGGTGATGATGATTATGATGATGATGATGGTAGTGGTGATGAAGGTGGTGAGTCTGATGGTGATAGTGATCAGTTTGAGGTGATGGAGGTGGAGGTGGTTGTGATGAGGTGGTGATGGTGGAGGTGAATGTTGAAGTGATGATGTTTATGGTGGTTATGGTGATGGTGATTGAGGTAGGGGTGATGGTGATAGAGGTGTTGGTGATTGAGGTGATTGTGGAGGTGGAGGTGATGATGATTGTGGTGTTTTTGAGGTGGAGGTGGCGGTGATGGAGGTGGGGGTTATGGTGCAGATGATGATCCTGGTGGTCCCGATAAGCATGGTGATTGAGGTGTAGGTGCTAAAGAAGAAGGTAATGGTGGAGGTGATGATGGTGATCGTGATTGAGGAGGAGGTGATGATGGTGGTGGTGGTGATTGTGATTGAGGTGGAAATAGCGGTGATAATGCTGGTGGTGGTGGTGATGATGGTGAAAGTGATTAAGGTTGAAGTGATGGAGGTGAAGTTGATGGTGACGGAGGTAGAGGTGATGGTGGAAGTGGAGGTGATGTTTCAGGTGGTGATGATGGTGGTGGTGATTGAGGAGGAGGTGATTGTGGAGGTGGAGGTGATGATGCTGATTGTGGTGGTTGAGATGAAGGTGGTGGAGGTGATGGTGAAGGTTTAGATGATTATGATGATGATTGATTTGCAGTTGGAAATTGTGGAGGTGTGGTGGTGATGCTGATGGTGATAGTGATTAAGGTGGAGTTGGTGATGTTGCTGATGATGATGGAGGTGCTGCTGCTGGTGGTGATGGCAATTGAGGTGGAGGTGATGATAGTGAGGTGATTGAGGTGAAGGTTATTGTGAAGGTGATGATGGTGATGGTGATTAATGTGCAGTTTTAAATGGTGATTGAGGTGATTGATGGTGATGGAGGTGGAGGTGGTTGTGATGGAGGTTGAAGTGATAGTGGAGGTGATGATGCTGGTGATGGCGATTGAGGTGGAGGTGGTGATGATGGCGATGGTGCTGATGATGATGGTGGTGGTGATGAAGGTGGTGAGTGTGATGGTGATAGTGATGAGGTTGAGGTGGTTGTGATGGATGATGTTGGTGGTGGTGATGGTGATGGTGATTGAGGTGGTGGTTGTGATGGTGGAGATGGAGGTGATGATGCGTGTGGTGTTTATTGAGGTGGAGGTGGTGATGATTGAGGTGGAGGATATGGTGGAGGTGATGATGCTGGTGGTACTGATGGTGATGGTGATTGAGGTGGAAGTGATTGTGATGGAGGTGGTGGTAATGGAGTTGGAGGTGTAGGTGTAAATTCTGGTGGTGGTGATGGTGATTGAGGTGGTGGTGATGGTGGAGGTGGAAGTGATGATGGTGAGGGTGATTGTGATTGATGTGCAGTTGGAAATGGTGATTGAGGGAGAGATGATGATGGTGATGGTGATAGATGTGAAGGTGGTGGTGAAGAAGGTGGAGGTGATGGTGGAGGTGGATGTGATGATGCTGTTTGTGGTAATGGGGATGGTGATTGACATGGAGGTGGTGATCATGGTGGTGATGTTGATGCTGATGGTGATAAAGGTGGTTGTGGTGATGGTGAAAGTGATTGAGGTTGAGGTGATGGAGGTGGGGGTTATGGTGATGGGGGTGGTTGTGATGGAGATAAAGGTGATGGTGAAGGTTAGGGTGATGATGCTCGTGGTGGTGATTGAGTTGGAGATGGTGGAAATGGAGATGGAATAGATGGTGAAAGTGGAGGTGATGATGGTGATGGTGATTGTGATTAATATGCAGTTGGAAATGGTGGAGGTGATAGATGAGGTGATGCTGGTGGTTATGGTGATTGAGGGGGAGCTGATGATGGAGGTGGAGGTGATGGTGGAGGTGGAGGTATTGATGCTGGTGGTGGTGATGGGGATGTTGATTGAAGTAGAGGTGGAGGTGGTGGTAATGGAGGTAGAGGTGATGGAGATGAAGGTGATAGTGTAGGTGGTGGTGATGATGCTGGTGGTGGTGATGGTGATGGTGATTGATGTGCTGTTGGAAATGGAAGGGTGATGAAGGTGGAGGTGATGATGGTGATAGTGATTGATTTGCAGTTGGAAATCTTGATTGAGATGGAAGTGATGATGGGGATGGGGATGGTGATGGAGGTAGTTGTGATGGTGAAGGTGGAGGTGATGATGCTGGTGGCGGTGATGGTGATTGAGGTTGAGGTGGTGGTGATGGAGGTGGAGGTGATGGTGGTGGTGGTTGTGATGAATGTGGTTGTGGTGACGGTGATTGATGCGCAGGTGCAATTGGAAATGGTGGTGGTGGTGGAGGTGATGGAGGTGGTGATGCTGGGGGCATTGACGGCGTTGGTGATTGATGCAGAGGTGGAGTTGGAAGTTGTGGTGAGGGTGGAGGTGATGGTGATGGTGGATGTGGAGATGATGAAGCTGATGGTGATTATTGAGGTCAAGGTGTTTGTGATGGAGGTGGACGTGATGGAGAAGGTGATGATGGTAATGGTGATGGTGATTGATGTGCAGTTGGTGGTCATGACTGTTGTGGTTAGATGGGGATGAGCACGGTGGAGATAGGGGTCATGATTGTGGTAGTCATGAAGGTGATAAGCAAGGTTGAGGTGGTGGTCATGATTGTGGTGGTCATGATGGTGATAAGCACAGTGATTGTGGTGATGGTCATGTTGTTGATAAGCACGGTTGTGATTGCGATGGTCATAATGGTCGTGGTCATGATGGTTGTGAACACAGTTGTTGTGGTATTGGTCATGATGGCGATGAGCACGATGGTTGTGGTGATGGAGGTGAAGGTGATGATCATGATGGTGATAACCACGGTGGTGGTAGTGGTGGTAATGATGGTGATGACAAAAAAAATAAAAAAACGGAAATAGGTATCTGCGATACTAGTTACCATTTCCTACCTACTGTTTAATAGACAAAGTGAGTCTGTGGCCAAACATTTGCTTCATTACCTAATGATGCATGTTTGAAGGTGAACTCATTAGAGTTTTCAAGCCTGACTGGTGGTTTAAGTACATGATGTTGATTGCAGACATCCCTTCGTAACTGATCGGACTATGCGGCTGATGCACCCTATACTTGCTTCAGTATATCTGTTCGTGTATCTTGATCATTAGTTTGGCGTTATGCCCATAAAATACCAGTGTGGCCCCGTAGAAATGTTCCGAGAGGCCCAGTACTACTCCTCGCTAGGACCTCTACAGTAGATAACCCGCCTGGGAGGGCTCTTAAGGGTGCTGGCAGAGTAATGGTGTGTAACTTCTCCTTTGTCAAGTGTTTAACCTGACCTAAGCCAGTCACAAGTCTGGTTGAAAAACAGGGAGTGACCACTTTCATGGAAAAACAGTTCTTTATAAAACAAGAGCTGTATTAATTAAATATTAAGTCTAATGAGTGGAGGGTATAGAAGTTATCGATAAATATCCCAACCTGCCCTAAAACATTAACCTAAATTCCAGAATCAATCAGGGGCAATAATTTGTATAAAGGATAATATGGAGTAATCTAACCTTATAAAGTCACGGCCCTGAACAACTGTGTGAAATACTAAATGAATTGAATGAAGGGTATTCAAGTTATAAGTGAAAATCTTAACTTGCCCTAAAACTTGAACCGGACGCCGACGCTGGGGCGAGAAGTAAAGACCTCCTTATTCCTCGAATAGCCTAGTACTTTTTTGCTTCTGATTGTGTTTCATGAATCAAATTTCTTATTCAAATGTATGTTGTTATGTTTCTATTGATTATGCATATTTGTACTTTGTCATATGTTGCATTCTTTTAAATAAATCTGAAACTGGTATTAGTTGTCATATTAATATATGAGAAATGACCAATGTTATCCAACAACCGAGTGAAAAAGTTTTTTAACACCATGAAAACTTTTGTCTTTTCAAATGGGAGTGATCACTATACTTTAGGGCCTGCATCGATGCAAAAGTGATTGGGGAAGGTCAAAAACTTAAATCGTTGAAAAATGCTTCTTTTATTTAGTTAAGTATTTAGTTTTTAGTCTTTTTGGTGGGTGAAACATTTATTCTTGGCGACATGTTTAGAGTTATTAAGGAGATCAACATTTTTTACAAAGAAAGATTTTAACAGATTTAGGATCAAAAATCATTCACATTAATACGAAAAAGTCTGTCGACATTAGTATTTCGTTTTTATGTCAAAATGCCACAGACTACTTATCCCACAATGTCTTGAGAGATCTTAATGATATCTTGTCAAATAACAATGTTAATCAGAACAATAATGAACTTTCGCGGATGAAATTCATTTCCGGTTAACAAAAATGCATATATCTTTTTAAAAATAGCTGCAATTAACACAAAGCCACAAGACATTGTTGATTTTGCAGTTCCGATAAATTTGACTCACAAACATTCTTTTTGCATTACGACATTTCCTGGAAAGCGTGAATGCTTTTTGAATGGAAATCTGATAAAATGTTCTTTCGTAAAAATGCTCAACTCCTAATTATAGCTTTTTAAGTTGCATCGGATATATTAGTCATGCTTGTTAAATAATGAACCTCAAAATTAAACAGAAGTTGATTTTTTTTTAACTTTTAAAATTTTGGTCCCTGAATCGACGTTCGAAACTTACTACGGTATTTAAAACTTATCGAAACATTGTGTCCTAAACTTGGCAACAATGAACTGGATGGTATCCAGTGATACCCCTGTTTTATACAGATAATACTTCATACTGGAAACATGACAATGCATTATCATACAGTCTTATTCTATCCAACACTGTCTGCAAGTGCAACTAATCAGTAATGTTTTCCAGTATGAAGGGGGACCAAGAACCTTGGGCAGTTTTGTTCATGTATACTAATATTTATGAATGTTATGTTTCTACTTCTACTGGTAAAATAAGTTCCATGTTCCATAACAAGTTGACCTCAAAAAACTTAAGAATGGCAAATAGAGTTACCTGTTTTACCAACCTGACCAAATATTACATAATAAACATGTTAGTGAGTTATTTTGCTCAGGGGGTATAAGTGGAAGAGATGAACAAAACAGAACAGAATTTATTTGATTTAAAATTTTACAGTTTCTCATCATAAACAAATACAAAAATAAATAAATAAAATTAAATGTTCAATAAGCAATACACGAATATGAGTTGCTACATATTAACAAAGTGATACTTAAATATCAAGGAATGCATGAGCTCATAAAGATGAAAACAAGTGAACAAATCATAACATTTCACATCATGGATATATTATGCAAAGAAAAAATATTATACAGTGTTTAATATGTTATTTCCAATTCTATATGCATCTCTTATGGCAAGATTATTTAGTTTGTTTCTTCTTTTAGACCTAAATGGAAAATATGAGGCACATTGCATACTAGAGTGGGGATAGGAGTTTCGTCCGGACTCCCAAAGAGTTGTTTTTAATTAACAACGCTATTTAATTGGCAAGTCCTAATTTTGTCTGCAACAGTAATCAATGCTGGTAAAAAATATATTTGTTCAAGGGTTCTCATGGAAAATTTTAAGATATTAAAATAAGTGAAAGTTCAGCCAAGGACAATATCAGTCTTAATTTTTCATGTTTAGTAAAGTTACCAAATATGGATTCCTACTTCGGACACACTCATTTTTTATCAATTTAAATTAAAACTTAAATTAATATAATGGAGTACAATTGTTTGGTTATTAATTTATCTGCATATGTCACAAACAGAAAAGCAATATTACAATAATTTTGTATCAAACATATCCATTCGTTGAAAAGTTGGAGAATGCGTTGGTTTGATTATATGCCTCTTGTAAGTCTAGAAGCACCCTGAAAACTACATGGACCAACTTAAATCTGGTTTAATATTGTCCCGACTGAAGTTTGCTATTTTTTATATTGTTTTTAATTTAAAACACTGCTTCTTGTTGCACTCCCTCGGGTCTCTGTTTCTACATTATACAATACAAGGTACTTCAAATCCGCTGCTAGAGATGAGCTCATTATTCCTCTGGTGATTTGTCCATGACTGCCTCTACCTGTTGCAAAAAAATAATATTCATAGAAATAACCACATTTACATTTCTGTCCACATAAACTTGAACAGCTGATTACCTTACAGGTCAACACATGCCATGGCCATGAAGATTTTATTTCCAATAACAATATTAAATTCTTCTCTTCCATTTTATTCCTAATAAAACTAAGGCCTAAAAAATACATTTGTCTCGAGTTACCCGACTGTAAAAAGGTGCTGACCATATTGTTTTTAAAGTCAGAGGGTAAATAAAGTAAATAAAAAAGAAATGTTTTTTTAATGTAGTTTAAAACCTTTACCGCTTTATACAGACATTCTCAGTTTCATAAAAATAATTATATAAAGAATGATAACCATCCTTTCTTCAACTTACAACTCAGTAAATCTTTAAGAGTGCAGCTTTAACGCCAAGCCGCCAATTACGTATGCATAGGATTAAGTGTAAGGCTTATCATTTGCTGGTCTTACCGGTATCCCGCAATAACATAGCTGACCTTTCCATTCAAGCTGTCCTTTGTTTTAGTGATTAATGCACCAGTCAATTGTAACCACGCACCCCCCCCCCCCCATGGTTCGGGGAATAGCATGGATTTTGACTTTTGGTCCAGCCAACCCCGGCTAAAATTCCCGCCCTGCGGAAACAAACAAATGGTAAAATCCGTGCATTTAAAATCCCTGCTAAATGCACTCGAACCCCAGGGACCCTAGGAAAGGCCAATTCCCTGCTATATATAAAGCGAAGACAATTAACCCCCGCATTTGCCCGGCACTGAGGGGCCACCTGAAAGGTAAAAACACGGCCCATTTCCCTGGCTATCCCCGGTATACCCCCTGACCTGGGGGCCGTGGTTACAATTGACTGGTGCATGACATTAAAGACCACTGTCTTAGTTTTGAGCATAATAAATAAATATATAGGGCTTATTTAATTGATACATCAGTTTACTTATTGGGTAGCCCATTCACTGGTATCCATTACATATATGGTTTCGACATTGTTTAAATATTTCATTACGGACTATTAACATTCTCAACAACCGTTATTTACCTGGTAGAAATATAGGCAACACTATGCCAGTCTGGGTTCCTTGTTCCAATGATTTATTATTTCTCCTGAAGAAGGAATGTTCAGTCTCTTGAATGCATGTTTGCAGGAATGTCCTATTAAATAAACTGTCATTTGCAAATATATATACTTATAATTCTAAAAAAATTTTTTTTGCAGATCAGCGTTTTTAATTATTTATTTATTATTATTTTTAATTATTTAAAAAGTATTGTTACTCTCTTCTATTTTCAGAATGTTTCTCTCTTATATTATAAGGATTACGTTTAGTGGAACTACATGTTTATGATATCTGAAACGGTACAATAAAGACAAACAAACCCGTGCCTTTCTAACATTCCCACTAGAAGTATTTGGTTAGCTTCGAAAGTTAGACTGGTAATACTTTCATATTAAACTAAGACCCTGTCTAGTCATTTTCAGTGGCCTCTCTCACCTGGTTCTGGCTTATTGTTACTTTGGTAATAATTGGCTGGAGTCTACTTGAAGTCGGCCATCTTGTGTATGTTTACATCAGATATCAACCTGATGTCTTAACACAATACGTTTAAAGAATTTAAGGTCTGGAATGTTTTTAAGATATTGATTTATTATATAGCTGTAAAACAGTTTAATCTGTTTTGAACTTTAAAGGTATTGGTATTGTGTAAACGCAAACTGTATGCAGCGGACGTGTACCCTGGTGCCGCTTATCTCTCATTTTGAGTTTTAATATCATCATTATCATAAAAGTACCAATAAAATGAAAACAATAAACCACTTAAAAACGAAAATATTAATCAATGAATGTTATTTGGGAACAAATCAAACTAAATATTGCTTCGATGTTTACTTTTTAAGGACAAGGTCGAGTTTTTTGCCCACGTCTTTTCAACGGTGTCGGAGATATTAGACAAAACCGTCCCTGTGTCTGATTCTTGTTCAACGTTACAATGAAATCTGCTTTTGCTACATGTTTCATTTATTTCAGAGTTCGCATATGCACTACTACAATGAGTATTCGTTTGTTGTTACAGGGTTAAATTATGTTTGTTAAAAAGGGACTACTTAGTGAGATTTGTTAGAATATAGTTCATTTTAGCGGTGTTTATATGCGGTGTGAGCATGTTGTTTCGCCAGTACAGACGTTGCTGTTTATTCATGACCTTGAACAAAGGTAAATGATATAACTAAGAATTCGAATGTGGGTTAGTGACACACAGAGCTAACAACAAAGCTCAGTGTGATCCTCATACAGAAGTTCTAAGACCTTCCCAGGGTGAATGTCGCAATTACCCAGGGCGTCACCCTGAACGACCCATTGGCCAACATCCTTACGGCCCGATACAACATGCCGCTTGTGTAGTTTGGAATGGAATATCAGGCACTTCTCACAGTAATATTTCGAGCAATCCCCACATACTTTTTTTCTCAATATTAAGGCTCTCTTCTTTGTACACGGAGCTGGAAAAGTTATGTATCAAATCAGAGGCATTTAACACCGAGTCTATCAGTCTATCTGATAGTTGGAACTTGGAATCCATTTGTGAATTTACTACTAGTTTTGGTAGTAATAATTATCGTTTGTTTAAAAAGAGTTGTGGGATTGTCGACCGATTTATCTGGTTGACGTCAAATTATTATATGATTTTTTTTTATAATGAAGATGATAACAGTAATAATAAAATGGACCATATTGTAACTTTTTAAAAAATATATCAAAAGCCCTCCAGCTGAAGTGTTGATGTAAACAATTGTAAAATAAATATGTTATAAAGTTAAATTAATACCATAAACAAAAGATGAAACAGTACATTAAAACATAAATACTAAAGTATTTGACCGGAAGCAAGAGTAGATTCCAACTTATCTTGGTTTGCAATCGGATACCGTACGATCTACACCACAGTGGACAATAAAAGGCATGGTGTTTTATGAAATCGTTATATGATGAAAGCACAATTTATAATTATGGTAAAAAGATTGTCAACATTCGGGGCAACGAGAGTTGTGAATATTCAAATGTATGTGATCCATAAACAATCCAAGCGGTAATTTCTAAAGTGCTGAACTGAAACCTCTTTAGATCTTCTATGTTTAGTAACAAAACCCTTACATGATGTCAGTCAGTTTTCCAAATTAATGTAGTGTCGACGGAAGAGCACCGAGTTACCGAATAGAAAATGACCATACTCGCTGTCAGTGTCAAACTATATAGACATAGACCTGATCGACATTGTTTTATAATATCGCTAGATCGCCATACTCTGACAGCCCGTGCTTATGGCAATTAAACGTTGACGTTATCGGCTTTCAGCATTTGGAAATGTTGACATGTGACGCCGGTTACATGCCAACTTTACGCAAAAGGATGTGCACGGCTCACGGGAAATTTAGTTTTACGCCGTCTTGTACATCAGTAAATGTGTGCGTATGGTAGCGGGCTGTAACTTGAATCAATAGAGAAGTTGCGAAAAACAGTTGCGAATATTTTGTACTATATCATCTCAGTATGTGTTTTTTTATAAATACATGTGTGATAAAACGAGAAAGGTGACTTATGCGATAACAATAATTCCACTAGTGTACGAGTAGTAAGTATAAAGATTTCGCAAACGACTTTAAAGCTTGACTATTTTCTATACGTTAAGCTTCACGTACACAATCACGTTCACTCTAATGGCTAATACAATTTTATTATGTTATTTCATTACTAAGTTTTATTATAAATATAATTTCTTTATACGTACATCCAGGATTTCATAAACTGCACAGCTATATTTATTTTAATTATAATGTTATTAGCTAGGTGACATCATTAGCCCAATAATTGGCCTGAAGTCAGCTATATACTGCTGACTGAGGCCACATAACTCGGTCAATGTGAAATCGCCTAATAAATAAGTACTTTTTAAGTAAACTATAACGTTTGCAATGGCAGTTTGGTTAAAAACATTCTAATACCTTACCTTACCTTATTATTGAAGCTCATCTCCCTTTTGCATTCATGGTTGGACTTTTGGCTCATGGCTGATTTTGACATGCATCCTTTTTATCAATTAAATTGATTACAGTGTACAGTGTAAGGAAGCATATCGTTTCGTGATAATTTCGTAAATCATATGGCAAAAGTTACAAATTATTTACAACTTCGTTGTCCATTTTGTCGGTTTCAAAAACAATAATGTCATAAAATCAACCAACAGCTTAAAAACAACTGTAATATCAACCGTTCAAAGTAATTGAAGTATTTAATAGGCTAGTTATTCTTAATATGTTTTAAGCAAGGCACAAAAAATTCAAAACATTCCGTAAAACGGAAAACAAAATGGCTGCCTTTTAAAGTTATTTACAGCATTCTTATACTAGAGCTAGTTCAGTAGCCAATCATAACGGCAGATTGCCCGACTGGTCGATACTAGGCGAAGTTTGACATATAGTTTTAATCGTCAAGTAAAAGTTCAACGATAGTCCTGATAACCCGACAAATACAACAACAACAACAACAACTTTTAATGCATTCAGGCAATAATGCCTATAGCATACAAACGGTTTACGAGCAAACAGGTAAAATTTAGCGAGAAGCATAACAATAAAATGCAAACAAAAAGATAAATGATTGTTAGTCAATAGTAGTGAACTATTTTGCAATTAAAGGTAAATCTTGAATGCTTATATAAAACATTTTATTAAAAATTTGATAGATCAAAAATTAAACAAGTAATTCACCCAAGTCCGAGTGTTTGTTCAACAGAAGTTAGATGGAGTACTATTTGTCCAGTCGTGAATATCATGAGCTAACTCGTGTTTTTGTATGTAGTCAATGACTTGACACCCACGTGCTATTCAGTACTACGAACAACTTTCAATGAATGAAAAGTATTATAAATTTGTGAATGACATCAAACCATGGACATATAGTGAATAAGTTGCAGCAATGTATGGTAAGATGCAATAATTTGTATGATATAAATACGTATACGTACTAGTTGATTTATACATGAATATATTCATGTTCGTAGGTAGACCTTTAAGTACCTGTAACCATTACAATAAGATAAAAAGAGTATATCAGCACGATGTATAGTCTAGATTATGTTTAAGGATGACAAAGGAAATAATAATCTATGTAAACTATATAGTATGTTTGTTATTATTCGTATCATTTAGCATATGAAAATGAATCAATATTTAAGATTCGTAATTAATTTACCGAAATTCCGCAGGGCCATGGCCAATGCGGACAAATACATTTATAATATATTGTTTTAACAAGCAAAAAAATCCTAAATGTCAAATAAGAGTAAAAAAGCAACTTCATAAGTTTATTTAGAGTAATTTAAAATAGTTAATGTTGTTATGTATAATTTTGGTTATTTAATGACTGGCAGTGTTAGAGTTAAAACGTCATAATATTTTCAGTATCTCAGGGCATTAGTCATGTGAATGTACTGCAATATCCTATATAAGTGATAAGGATTTATAAGTAAACTGATAACCTTATTTCTCAACGGGTGATTTTGAAAATTACAAAATGTACACATGCAAGACTATACATCCATTGGATGAATATTTTAAACCTTATTCCAACGAGACCAACCAAGTTTTGTCTCGGTCGTAGGTCTAAAAAAACACGGACTGTATAAAATTATACATATAGGTATATATATCGAGATTGTAGGTCTTTGGATCACAGTTGTAGGTTTATGAAATACAGTTGTAGTTCTATGGATCACAGTTGTAGGTCTAAATATCACAGCTGTAGGTCTGTAGATAACGGTTGCTGGTCTATCGACCACAAGTGTACGTGTATTTATCACGGTGTTGGTCTATAGTTCACGGTTGTAGGTCTATAAATCAAGGTTGTAGATCTAAGGATCACGTATTGTATTGTCTATAGATCAGAGTTGTGTATATCACGGTTTGTTGTCTATATATGAATCTTATCATATTTTTTAATCACTGGAAGTCACTACTGGAGCTCCATCACCAAAATATTATTTTGCTGACCCCCCACAATAAGCCTGCCTGTGCGGGTGCAGTACAAGACTGCCTGTGGAATATTAATGCCATCTCCCTTTCTGACCAGTGTAGCCAATTTCTTCTTGCCTTCCTGGTCGACCTGCACCACTGTGTTTGAAGCCTGTGAACTCACAAACACATGCCCACACTCACTCACATGAACACTGAGTGGCCAGTCAAAATCAGGGTCCATGAGTGTGGCCAGAATGTTGCCTTTGGTATCTATGGTGACAACCTTGTTGTGGCTGGAGGCTAAAATGTAGATCTTACTGCCATCTGTGCTCAAGTCGAAGTTGTTCACTGTAACTTTGCCAGAAGTGTCTTCGTAGACCTTCTTCAACAGTTTGCCTGTTGTTGTATGTAGGTACAGTGCAGCGAGAGAGCCAATATATAGCTGGCCCCCATGGTGTCTGATGGAAGAACACAGATGGTTTACTTTGAATTTCCTGGTCGTTGTAATGGTGCCAGCTGACACGGTAAGAAAATGGACCTCATGTTTGGCAGAAGGGTAACCGTCAACAGCTACAGCTACCTGATGGTCTGAGATAAGGCAGATGTCCTGTGGAAACTTAGGGATATCGCAGTGGCACGTCACTTTGTAATTGCTGTCTAACACCTTTGCTCTGCAATGTTTACTATCTACTAAAACAATTTCTCCTCCTGAAAGTTCTATCATACCAATAATGTCACAAAGAATTTTGTCTGCCTTTATATTCACCGCAAATGTGTTTTTCTCCTTTACCTTGAAAACCTTGAGTATATCAGAGGACTGTTTGATTTGTCGCGATGACTGTTCAAACTGTGGATCAAGATACACCTGGATGATTCCAAGTGCCTTTAAGTCAGACAGCAATTGTTGAGGGCGTGTGTCAGGCTGGAAAGTGATAGTCGCCTCTGGTTTCATGGACAACGCCTGGAGAAGTTCGTTAGCCTCTGCCATCTTGTCCTGGCATTTCCTGTAGCCAATGTAGGAGCCGGACTTACTGTCCTTGTCCTGAGATAGGGCGGAGTCAAGTAAGACATGGAGCTGGTCATGTAGGCGGTCACAGTGGTCAATGTCCTTCTGAAGTGACCCATCCAGGTCAGCCAGAACCCTGTCCATTTGTTCCATTGTCCTCTTCTCCTGATCATCTAGCAGTTGATTCAGCGTCTTCCTAAGGTCTTTGATTCTTGTCAGCATGGATTTTCCTGAAGTATTCAACAAGTTTTGGTTCTTCTTTATGGCATCTTTCGTCTGGTTCAGTTTAGCTGTTACCTTTGTTACATTGACTAGAAGCTGCTTGAAGTTTGCCATCTTGTGTATGCCTTTGGTTACGTCAGATATCAAGTTGATGTCTCTGCATAACCTGTTCAAAACGATTAAAATGAATGGAATGTATGTTTGATCACATATCATTAGATATATGTAAAGCATTGTCAGCATGTTTGCTTTTGAAGAAGAAAAGTCGATGTATATGTTTTTGATAGCATAAGTGTCGACGTCTCGTTGTCTTCGTCGGCGCCGCTACTAAAATCAGTTCAAGATGTTCAAATAAATCTTGTTATACAAACTGAAAGAATCAATGCGCACAAGCAAGGCCCATAACCATGTTATAAATAAATTGATGCAGTACATGTTGCAGACTGCTTGGCGGATCCGTGGTTTTGTGGTAAAACACCTGACCGTTATCCCAAGGGTCGGAGTAACGACTGTGCCCTCCCTGAATTTTCACACGACATACCCAGCATCAGCTTTTAAATACTAATTGTAGACAGTGGGGGTCGTTGACCAGGATTCATGTGCAACATTGTTATACATTTGCAGTGTTACATTAACTGGTGCTTTTACTGGGGCCGAAGCCGTTGGCATCCTAAGGTAATGCCCCCTTACAAAGCTTATCTGTGACCCTATGCAAATAATCTAACAATAAAAGTCAATATGAAATACTAACCTATGGTTCAGGGACACACATATGTGACAACAGAGCTCAGCATGATCCTCACACAGCAGTTCCAAGACCTTCGATGGATGCAAGTCGCAACTTACCAGGGCGTCACCCTGCTCAACCCATTTGTCTACATCCTTACGGCCCAACACAGCATGGCGCCTGTGTATTTTAGCATGGAAGGTCAGGCACTTGTCACAGTAAAACTCTAAGCAATCCCCACAGAAATGTTTCGCCTCAACATTCAAGTCGTCTTCTTTGCACACAGAACATGAAAAGTCATGTTTCAAATTATTTGCATTTAACACCGAGGTTTCCAGAGGATCTTTGCACTTGGAGGCCATGTTTGAATTAAATACTTAACAATACAATACAATAACAATTATGGTTAGTTTAAAAATATTTGAGGGATGACCCAATGACTTATCTTGTTGATGTTAAGTAAACATATGAATTTTGATAATGAGGCCCACGATGATAACAGTGATAATATTATGCATATTGTAGACTTAAGTTAAATTGATAAAATGCCATTTAGCTGAACTAATCAGAGATAAATATTTTAAAAACATCCATATTAATGCAAGATCTTTTTACGAGTTAAAAACAATATATGAAAGTAAGGATAAAACAATACATAAAAAGCGTTTTCTGAAACCGTTTTGCAACCAGTAATGTATTTCTCTATGCATAAGTATAAACACATATAATGGTCAAAAAGAGAATATGACTTTAAGAACAGTTTACACTTAAACACAAAGAGGTCTTTGTAATGTCTGTCATCTGTCACCCCGCGAACTTATGTGCATTATGTATATGCGTAAAGTAAGGATATTGCTGGTGATAGCTAATGTTCCAAAATTAAGACATCGTGATTTTTTTTACATATTATGCATGGAACTTGGTTTGAATTATCGTCATGAAATATGCCTTGGGGCTAGTTGATCCCATCCCTTTTCCAAATATTTGCATTTCTATAGTCTTTTTCCCGGATGCAAATTTTCCCATCAATTCCCGTCAATGTGCTCATGAAGTTAATTTATCAAATGCATGCAGCTTAATTTCGGTATATTTTCATGAAATTATAAAATGTTAATCAATTCTAATTCCAGCTGTTGACGAGTCAACGTAAGCTCATTCTCTGTAAGTATTTATAACAGACAATCCTGTAAAATTGTTTTCTTGCGTTAAACTCCCGATTTATATTAATAAATATTCAGAATGCATGCGAACGTCCGAACTATCCACAGTATGTTGATGTTGACCATATCAATGTACTGCGGTATGGCGACGTGATGGTTTAACGCCAGGTTTACGACCAACGTTACAATTGTTACATGCACGGTGAGCGGAATATAACAAATACAGCTGTCTGCCCGCCGGTTATAATTATGCTCACATTTATAGGTGAGGTTCTTTCCGCAAATGGATTCTGTTGAGGGATTCAAGTTAATGTTAAAAAGATTTACCAAGCATTATAAACAAACGTTAAACAATATGAACAATTAAAGATACTTATCAATTTTAATATCATGTCTGCGATTGCCTTCTTATGAGGACTAATACCAAACAAAAATGAAAACGTATTTGTTTTCTCCACAGAACTCGTTAATGATGTCAATTTATTTGTTGGATGTTTGCACGAAACTTTGATAATTAAGTGATGCGTTATATATGTTAAAAACGATATCTTTTTGTATCAATATTTCATGCAACTTTGTTTCTTCATATAATCTTGAGCACTAAGTCTTATTCATCTGGATGAGTATACGCGTTTCACTCTACCGGCTTGGGAATTTCGCTTTCGTCTCTAGGTTCCAAAAACCTGCAGTTATAAACAAATCAACCAAACACCTCGGGCAATTACTCAGTTATATCTTAGTTGTGATAATTGAGTAGTTATCTTCACTGACCTTACACATATAGGTGTAATCATCCTTTAAATTAAAAAACACCAGTTCATTTATTTTGTATGTCTTGTCCAATGTTGTGTATATAAAACCATGCATTATTTGACATTTGTTTTGTACATTGGTATCAACTAAACCTGCTGTATATATGTTATGCTCTCCATGTATGGAGGAAATAAAAGATCTATCTATACCATCTCGATGCCAAAGATGCGGTGACCTTACCGTCAATCAGGAAAATCGCAAACGGTACGTGGAGCGATAATCTGAAAGTTAGCGTGTTTTTTGAAGAAATTTATTTTTATACTCCGTTAATGTTGTAGATCATGTTGAACACGCATACATGTACACGTTTATTGGACAGCTTAATTATGTTGACATTTTCGTTATTAGTTACGAAATTGTAAAGGACATTGTTATCATCTGAAATACATAACATCTCATAGAGATTGTTTTCGGCAAGTTATTGTGGCATAAACTCTTCATTTATATTTACCAGTTCTCTTGTACGATGGGGCCTCTAAGTGTTTATTCTATGCAGTATTGGACAGTTTGAAGCCTTTCTCCTTTTCATATCATCAAGGTATGTTGTTTATTATATCATTTTAATAACGCAGGTATTACATATCAATGTACAGTATTGCAATATACAGATATAAATACAAATTATTTTGCATACAACTGATAACCTCATTTCTTGATTAAGGTGATTTAATTATAATGTGTACGCGTGCAATGATATACATTCGTTGGATAAATATTAAATAAACATGGACTACCCCTTTAGAAAATGATGAAGAATAGCTTTCGTCACGGTTGTAGGTCAATAGATCACGGTTGGCGGTCAATAGATAGCGATTGTCGGTCAATATATCTCACTTGAAGGTCAATAGATCACGGTTGTAGGTCAATAGATCACGCTTTAAAGTCCATAAATCTCGGTTGAATGTCAAAAGATCACGGTTGTAGGTCTATAAATCACGGTTGTAGGTCAATATATCACGGTTAAAGGTCAATATATCACGGTTGAAGGTCAATAGATCACGGTTGAAGGTCAATAGATCACGGTTGTAGGTCACAAGATCACGGTTGAAGGTTAATTTATCTCGTTTGAAGGTCAATAGATCACAGTTGTAGGTCAATAGATCACGATTGAATGTCAATATATCTCGGTTTAAGGTCAATAGATCACGGCACTAGGTCGACAGATCACGGTTGTAGGTCAATATATCTCGCTTGAAGGTCAATAGATCACGGTTGTAGGTCTATAGATCACGATTGGCGGTCAATAGATCACGGTTGAAGGTTAATTTATCTCGTTTGAAGGTCAATAGATCATGGTTGTAGGTCTATAGTCACGGTTGTAGGTCTATAGTCACAGTTTTAGATCAATAGATTACGGCTGTAAGTCTATAGTCACGGTTGTAGGTCTATAGATCTCTGCTGTAGGTCAAAAGATCACGGTTGTAGGTCAATAGATCACGATTGTTGGACTATAGATCACGGTTGTAGGGCAATAGATCACGGTTGTAGGTCAAAAGATCACGGTTGTAGGTCAATAGATCACGGTTGTAGGTCAATAGAACACGGTTGTTGGTCTATATATCACGGTTGTAGGTCAATAGATCACGATTGTAGGTAAAAAAATCACGGTTGTAGGTCAATATATCACGGTTGTAGGTCTATAGATCACGGTTGTAGGTTTGTCTATAATCTTGGTTGTAGGTCAATATATCACGGGTGAATGTCATTAGATCACGGCTGTAGGTCTTTATATCACGGTTGTAGGTTTGTTTATGATCAGGGTTGTTGGACTTTATAATAAAAGCTGCAGGTGTAAAGATCAAGGCTGTAGGTCAATAGATGACGATTGTACGTCAATATATTACGGATGTAGGTTGATATATTAAGGAAGTAGGTCAATATATCACGGATGTAGGTCAAAATATCATAGATATCGGTCTGTACATCACGGATGAAAGTCTGTTTATTACGTGTGTAGGTCTATATATCACAATTGTAGGTCATAATATCACGGATGTAGGTCTGTATATCACGTGTGTAGGTTAATATATCACAGTTATAGGTCAATTTATCACAGTTATAGGTCAATAGATCACGGCTGCAGGTTTTTATATGATCTGGGTTGTAGGTCTATATTTCAAAGCTGTATGTCAATAGATCACGGATGTAGGTCAACAGATCAGGGTTTGTAGATCACGCGTGCAGGGTTGAAGATCACGGTTGTAGGCCTTTATGGTCACAGTTGTATGCTTATATGGTCACAGTTGTATGTCTATATATCAAGACTGTAACGCTATTGATCAAAGATGTAGGTCTTAAAATCATGGTTGTTTGTCTATATATCACTGTACTAGGTCTAAAATCACGGTGTTTGTCAAAAGATCAAGGTCCATAGATTACGGTGTATATCTATAAATCACAGGTGTAGGTTTATAGATCAAGTTTTTTTTTAACTGAAATAAAATATTTTGATATTTCAATAATTGTTATCACTGATTTTGATAAACGTTTGCATATAAAAATGTAATGATAAGTTTTAACAATTAAATCATACATTGATAGCTGTGATTACTCTACCAACTGAATAGTCCAAACGAAGAATGAAAGGTTGTAATAATGCTTTACTTTCTCCAGTCTCATTTGCTGATTTCACGGATTTTATGTTGAGTCATGTTTTAATTTTAAATAAAGCTTCTTCGGTTTCTCCTCTCTTTTGATTATCTTTCTTATTAATTGACCACTGAAAATCACTACTAGATTTTTATCACCAAGATTTTGCACTCCCCAAATGATAATGCAACAGTGTAGCCGACGTAAGTTGATGCAATCTCCATTTCTGACCAGTATGTCCAGCTTCTTCCTGTCTTTCTGGTCAACTTCCAACACTATGTGGGGTCTAGTTGAACAAACTAGCACCTGTCCACCCTCATTCAGATTTACACTGTTCGACCAATTAAAGTAACTGCCACGCATTGTGGCCAGAATATTACCTGTGGTATCAATTGTGAAAATGTTGTTCGGTGAGAAAATTGACCTCATGTCTGACAGAAGGGTACCGACCATAGTTACAGCCACTTGGTGGTCGGAGATGTTTCAGGTGTTCAGTGGATTCTCCGGAAGATAAGAGTATGATGTTACTTTGTATCTGCTGTCTTTACCCTATAGTCTGCAATTGTTATTATCTACAATCTAGAAAGCAATCTCTCGACCTGGAAGTTTTGTTATGCCATGAATATCATAATCAATTTTTGAGTGTATTGAACTTCGCTGTTAGTGTTAAACGTCTCTTTCACATTGATAACCTTGAAGGAAAGTCTGTTCAGATGGTTGTTCACACTGTGGACCACGATACGCATGGGTGTTTCCTAGTAACTTTAAGTCATACAGAATTTGTTTAGCTCGTTTGTCTGGCTGGAAAGTGATAGTCGCCTCTGTTTTGGTCAACAGCTCCTGGAGTAGTATTTCTGCCTCTACCATCTTGAACTGACATTTCCTGTAGCCAATGTAGGAGCTGGACTCATTGTCCCTGCTCCGGGCTTGTGTGGTTTCTAATAAGGCATTGAGTTGGTCATGTAGGAGGTCACAGTGGTCAATATCCTTCTGAAGGGACCCATCCAGGTCAGCCAAGACATCTTCCATCTGTTTCACTGTCTTTTTCTCCAGCTCATCTAGCAGCTGGTTCAGTGAAAACCTTAGGGCCTTGATCTTCGTTAGCATGGACTTGCCTGAAGCTTTGAGAGAGGTCTGGTTCTTCTTAGTGGCCTCTCTTATCTGGTTTAGGCGGGCTGTTACCGTGGTAACATTGACTGGAAGTTGCTTGAAGTCGGCCGTATTGGGTATGCCCCTGGCTACCTCAGATATCAAGCTGATGTCCTTGCATAACCTGTTTTAAATGGATATAAGAAATAGATTGTTCGTTTGATTACAATTTATTTTATATCTTTAAAACAGCGACGGTGTCGTCGTGCAAAACAAACATTGGCCATCACCCAAAGTTGTTCAAGACATTGAAATGAACCTTGCAAAAAACAATACTTAGACGTTCCATAATTCTGCTTTTAATAATTTTTGAGTAGAACTCCATTTTCTACTAAAGAAAACAAAGCAAAATAGAATAGCGCTTGCTTTCGTTCCACCTAGCTCTCGTTTAACTTATAACGCTTTTGGAATATCGAATTATTTCAATGTATTGAGGTTTAAAATTGTTGATAATTAATACACAAAAAATAGAAAAAGTAAATATTGTGTTTTGAAATGTAACAATGCTTGGCAAGTGTCAAGCTACAATTAATTGTATTGACATAATTTACTGAAACTGTCTTTTATAAAGAAAAGAGTAAAATTCATAGATGATACATTTTATATTTACGTATAGATATTTCAGTAATCGTGCTCTTGTGGTAAAACACATGTATTTTAATATAGTTCAGTGAGGGGTTCTTTATTATTTTCTGGTTGAAAAATATTTGTTAATAAGGAAACATACTTATTAAAATGTGTAAGAGTTATCGTTAATTTACATGCTTTTTCCCAGTACAGTCGTAACTGTTTATTCACTGAATTAAAAAAAAAACAAAGATAGAACTAAGCACTCACCTATGGTTCAGCGGCACGCAGAGGTGACAACAGAGCACATCGTGATCCACACACAGAAGTTCTAAGACCTTCGAAGGGTGAAGGTCACAAGTAATCAGTGTGTCAACTAGTTCCGTCCACTCGTCCACATCGTTACGGCCTAATACAACATGGCGCTTGTGTATTTTGGCATGGAAGGTCAGGCACTTGTCACAGTAATATTTGGAGCACTCTCCACAGAAATGTTCCGCTTCAATATTCAGTTCGTCTTCTTTGCACACAGAGCAGGAAAAGTCATGTAGTAAGTCTGAGGAACTTAACACCGAGTCTGTCAGTTGATTTTGGAACTCGGAAGCCATTGCTGAGCTGACTGCTTGTTAAATAAGCAACAATTCGGGTTTGTAAATAATATTTGTTGGATAATAATTTTATCTTCTTGGTGTAATATCATATCATATAATCATATGATTGCTGACAATGAAGCAGATGATGATAAAAGCAATTAAACTATGGACTATATTGTTATTTCTTTGTAAACTTGATTAAAGGCCTTTATGCTTTAATTGATGTAAACATATGTTACACATATCTGAGCATTTTAAAGATGCACTATTACTCCCAAATAAGATTTACCATATTTAATAGAATTATTTTAATTCACCAAAAATGATTAATAAATGTCGAAAACAATGGTTCTTTTGAAGGTTAATGTGTTTAATTTGAAAGAAACGTACAGAAAACACAGTATTTCTACCTTATGAGACAATAGTAGATCACAGTAAGTATTTTTGCATTCACCAATCATTTAATATTTTAGTGTTTTCAGCTATTCAATACACGGATATAAACTTGCTATCAGTATTTTTTTTCAATAAGTGCATTATTTAGTAAGAAGTTGAAAGTTTATCACTCAAAATTGATGTTTGTTATACATTTGTATGTATTTATTTTAAATAAGACTGTCACTTTAAAAAGAACAACAAATTAGTGCGAGGTACTTTTATGTGAAATTAATCAAGGGTCTTCAACATTTCAAAGCGGGTGAGGAAAGACAAGCACAAAACGTTTATGTTTTATTTAGTTTTGTGGAGCAATCGTTTCAGGAGTAATTGTGACACGCTTAGGGTTATAAGGAGTTGACCAAAATTTATGAAATAAGATTTTATAAGATGAGCATACAAGGCATGTGTTACAACCGGGCCAACTTTATGTAACAGGGTACAATTCTTTGCATAAATTAAGGATAGATTATGTGTAACCTTTTCATGTTTTTTTAGTTCGTTCACTGTGACCGTTGTATTTTTAATTACCTGTCTTGTGACCACGACCATGTAGGAATAGGATAATAGTTTGTTCCCGCCATTGCAATCATCTGATCCGTCACAAGATTGAGGTTATTATTCAGAGTTTGATGAGGGGGATTGGCCTTCTTTTATAAGTCACCATTTAATGATAATGACATCAACCCCGCAATTCATTCCTTATATTTACACCAATAGTTCATTATTTCATTCAAGAATTGTTAAAAAATACTCCATTCCTTTTGAGAAAACCTTTCACTAATCCTTTCTTAACCATTCTGTAAATAGACCGACCCGAATGTAACCGGAAACATTTTTTTTCAGATGACGTCCCAATAACGCGGGAAAAGATCAACCAATTAAAATCACGTTTAAAGGTAAAACTGAAACACTTTTGGCAACAATACATTTAAAATTTAATAGCTTAACACTTTCTAAAATGTTGATTTATATTTTACGCGACCTGCTGACACAATACAAACAATCACAAGATCAATAGTTTTCATGTATATTGTTATGCGATGAATTGCGATCCGAACATATCCGAAATTGTTGCGTTTATCGGTTGATGAACGCATTTGCTGAAAGGCAGTTCATTTAAGGAATGGAAGTTAAGGTGTATATTTTCTTATTTGTTCAGGATTTGGACATATATTTTGGTGCGTAATATTTCTAATATTGTATCTGCAATTACTCTTTCTGTATTTGCAATGAGTTGATATGTGTTTTGTATTGATGATTATGCATAGGTACACATTTACTTTTCTGCACAAGTTTCTGAGAATTCAAGATGGCGGCAAATTCTTATCTAGTTGATAATTAACTTACCCATTTACAATCACTTTGCCATCACCTGATGCCATGGACTATTCCTAACCAGCCACGGTAGAGAGAGAGGCGGCTGAATACGTGTACATCCTTTCTTTCCACAAATGGTAAGCTATTGTTGCGTGTGTGTTTGATAGCCTATTGTATGTACTGTCTGCTATTGTTTGTCTATCATTGTACTGTTTTTATGCTTGTTTTTATGTCCTTTATTTTCATTGTTGCCACTAGATTAAGGTCACGCTTCATTGTTATAAATTGTTAAAAATCACGTTTAAATATGTTGTTGATTTATAAGGATAAATTATACCTGGTATATTTGTATAAGATTAAGTATTATATTATTCTTATGATTGTATTTGTCTATTTTCAGCACGCAATTATCATTATTATACGTTAAATCATCTACAATAAACCTTAAATCTGGACAATGATTATGACTTTTCAATACGAATATAAACGAGCTGATATAACTGGTTATATACAACATATCATATATGGTCTAGTCGGGCATGTATCTTCATATTACATCTTGGAACAAGCATACAGATTATACCGAACTATAAGGAAAATATGTTACTCCAAAGATGCATTATTCAATGTGCTTAAGCACTGAGATTGCTTATTAGAGTATATACATTATACACTTCTTCATTCTACATATTCATACACATACATTGAAAATGCTATTTCAATGACATGTTTTTCTCAAGAGGTCATGTTCGAAGGTTTAAAATACTATCGTCATATAATTCGTGACATCAAAGAAACATAGCGTGCCACCTGTAAAAGTTTTTTCTTAAAGCTGCACTCTAACAGATTGAACGTTTTGAAAGCAAAATTATATTTGCTAGAAACGAACATTTTTTTCCGAAAATGCATGGACACCAGTGATTAAAGCCTGCTGTAAAAAAATAAGATCGTAGGTTTTCATTTTTATGATGAAAAGTTGATGTTTTATGCATTTTTCTTAAGGATTAAGAAATGGTTTTAGCCTTAAATCATTTATTTCGAACGTAAACATAAAAACTGCGATCTAATCTTTTGGCAGCAGTCTTATATCACTGATTTTCTGATATTGACGCATTGGCTCATTCTAAGACATCAGTTTTTTTTGGTAAAAACGGTAAATCTGAGAATGCAGCTTTAAGTTGTGTATACGTAAACATCACGTATTATTACGTAAGTAATGATATGTAAAAACACTATTAAACGAGCATCGATAATTAAATTTGTTTATACACACAAATCGGGAATAATGCGGTAACATGTGGTATTTAAAAATGTTCGCGTCAATAAAACGATGTCTATTACCATTCTGATGAGGTGAATATTTGGTATTTGTTGTGCACTCTATCTACAAGCTTCCGGGACACAGACTCGTTATTTAACTGTTTCCTTTTCGAGTTGGCCCGTGGACCATTATAGTTCTCATAAACAGACACGCTGAACCTGGTGTGCAAGCTTATTTATACTCGTACTGGAACCTTGCCCATTCGTCGAGTACTCCGTTAATATTGTTAGTCATTGTAGGTTGTTGGAGCATAGTGCACAGACAGTATGTAGCCCTGGTTATAACTACCTTGGTTCTTTAAAGTGCACCAGTGTATAGCACTGTCACACGGGACCCCCATTTAACGTCACTCCCGGAAGACTATTAGTATTTAGACACGCTGAACGGCTCCACAGTCGCATTTAAACTTGTCGTCGGCTTCATTGCCGCTGCCTCTATCGTCTCAAGACAGAAGGCGACCACATTGGCCTGCTTTTTTGTGTTTATAAAGTAGACCACGATGCTAAACTTTTCCAAACGCTTTACTTTTATCAAGAAAGACAACTTGTATTTCAACACCATTGTCGAGACAATGACAAAGACTATTATAGAGGTAGGTAAGCTGGTTGACAGTAAAATCACCCGGATTGGAATCGGGTAAAGAAATGTGTATCATGAAAAAAGCTGAATATGTTTTCAAAGACCTTCTTCATAGTATTTTATAGAGAAGTTGGACGATAATTTGATGGGTTCGAAGGATCTCCTTATTAAAGACAGCGCAAACATTTGAATATTAGATTAAAAAACACAAGAAGTTAATAAAGAATTGCACAAGTCACGTGAAGGTTAGATAAGTTCTGAAGAAAATTCAAGTAGAATACGATTATCAATGTCATCGGGCCCAGATGATTTACCAACCGAGAGACTACTTATAACATCTTTAACTTCGGTGGGTATGAAAACAATCGAATGAAGTTAAGCATCATAAGTTATTAAATTAAGTTGAGGTCAATGTAGGTCTGGATGACAAAGAAATCATTGAGGATATTGACCTTGCCTTCTTTGTCTGCAACGCACTGACCATCAAGTGGGATGGTTAGTGGCGAATGCCTCATGATTTAACTGATAAAAGACTTAAGAGTTTTCCATTAATCCCTAGTAAACTGGATATGAGTTCGAAGTGAGTGAATCAAAATATTTCGATTTTGAACCCCGGATCAGATCCACAACTTCATTACACAGCCCGCGAAACCTAGTCCAATGTATTTGAGTGTTAGTGAGTTAGCTCGTTGTCGATTTTTTTTCATTTAAACTAACTATTCAGAAAAAATAGAAGTAAACAAATTTATATTTGTTTCCCTAATAAGTGCCCAATTAGTGTTCGAAAGCTTCTGGCAAAATTGAGTATAGTTCCCATTGTCATGTTTCCTTGTTCTACGACGAGTGACCTTCTTAGAATAAGAATGTTATTTGAAGTGTGTATGATCTGAAATACATAGTTCAATGGCAAACTATTGCGATAAGGATTCTTTCGCCCTGGATTTTCGACTAAAGTGTTTAGATTGAAATCACCAGTAATGAGACTATCATCAATGCCACTTTCTTTGGCCAAACCTAAAGATTTGTCAATGAGGCTAAGGTAGTTATTACCAGCTTTTGGAGGACGATAGAACCAGCAATTAGTACACGTTTTGTTGTGCCTAATTGTGCCTGAATTTGAACAAGAACAGCTTGAACTGAAGTCTTAACTCTTGTTAGGAACAATGCAAATCACAAAGTATCCATTATGCTGTAATAAACACTTGTGAAGGTAAACAACCCTAACATTAACAACTTTGTTTACTTTAACAAAGTTCTGAACAATCAGTGCATTGTGCTCAAATATTTTAACATCGCCATGGATCTGAAGAGGAGAATAACGCCACAGCGTCTTTTCGCTTTTAATTAGTTTTTTTTTATTTATCTTTCATTGGATTAAAATTTGGTAATTAAATGTTTGGTAATTTCTACGCGATACTAAATGTTGTGTGACCACTTAGTATATACTAATCTTGAAAGCCGCATTTCAAAAAGGTATGTCCAGTGTTTTTCTTATTGTTGCTTTTTAACAATACATGTACTAATTGGCTTATTTTCCTCAGAGTAATTTGTTTATATTGTTCAAAAATTTGTTAAAGTTTACAACGTTGTAAACGGTATTGTTGTTAGCTTTTAAACGTAATATATTATTATTTGCTCAAATATTTAGATTAAACAAGCATAGCTGAGTTAGTTATCTCAAAATTTGACAAGTACCGCAGATGTGTCTCCATGAAACTCTTAAAGTAATACAGTTTTGAAAGTTTAAAACAATCAAAGTAACAACGTTGTTAACTTGAACAATTTTCTGAGCAATCTGCCTATTGTTTCTCAAAATAATCATCAAGTGTGTTGGTGTTGTTTTATATACAAGTTAAGGCTGTAGGATAATCCCCCTTTTGGCAATATCCCCTTATCAGATGAGATACAAAATTCGCCATGCTTAACATTCTAAGCAATTTGTCTGGTAAATAACCTTCCAAATTTATATGGGGTATTTTTCTACCTAGCAATAATTAAAGGGGTTTTGTCCTGCGGGATTCCATGTCGGCGACATAAAAAGATTTAAATAAAAATATAAAAAGAAACACCAAGCAGTATCTTATAGATAATTTACATCTCCCACAGTGTATGTCATACACTTCATTTTAACAAAATACATGACGATTTCCGTTTTATTATTCACAACCGAGTATTTGTTACATATAATCACATTAAACACATGTACGTACAACTTATAAATGCGTTACGACCACAGGAGGCAGTATCGGTCATGGATGGTGAAAACAATGATACAACCTTGTACAATAATTATATCACTTTTCATCAACCATTGCCTGTCTGGCCACCTGTGGCTAACAATTTTACAACACAAACAACGGCACCTACATATCAACCATCATAAGTAATTAGTTGTCCCATTCTCAGTTTTTAAAACAATGATAACTTTTTTCGCAAATCATTTGACTTCACTGCTGTGATAATAAGGACAGTTTTTACATGTATATCACAAATCAACAACAAATTTACAACATCAGCGACGACATTAACATATCAACCATAATAAAAAGTGATAGGGCCTCATTCTCGATTTAACAAAAATGTGTTGTTATTTTTTCACAAATTCATTGAATAATTTGAAAATCTGAAACTTAAGGTAATTTGTTTATAAATAATTTCGCTGTATTGCTTTGTTAATACGGACAGTTTTTGAAGCATATATATATATCCCAAATCAACAATAAGTTATAAGCCCCATTTTTGATACTTTTTGCATGTAATATAATCGGCTGGTAAGCGTCTTGTGAAGCTATTTCATACAGTCGAACCCGGTTAGCTCAAACTCGCTTGAATCGAACTCCTGGTCGGCTCGAATAAGATTTATATGACCGTTTTAATACTAAGGGTTAACGCTTCCGCTTGGCTCAAATTTTCCGAAGCTCGAGGTATTTTCGCCGGTCCCTGAGAGTTCGAGCCAACGGGGTTCGACTGTATTTGAATGGGTCCTGATTCAAATCACAAACAGTTGAGAGTAACCACTGACAGTCCAGTGAAAACGCCAATGCGCTACAACACATAATTGGTTATGAACCCTGATTTTATGTCGGTAGACTTAAATACGATAATTATTAAGCGCTCTGACTTCACGCTTTTCCCATAATTCCTATGTGATATGTGGCGCTGGGTTTCAGAGATACGTTCCATTCGGAGCTCCTCGGCCATTTTCTTCAAAAATAACCTCGGATGTATGCCGGTATATCAGTTGAAGTAGTTCGTATTTTTTTTTAATTTTATCGTTAATTTAATTTAGTGTTTAAGAGTTGTATTAATTGATCTAAGTTTAAATTGATTACCAGTGAAGTGTATTATTGCAAACATAATTAAGATTTTCAAGAGTAAAGACGTAAAGTTTAACTGCTAGATAAAATTACTACGCGATCTACTTGCAGCGGACTTAAACGTACCTCTTTTTGAGAATGTAAACCGTCCAAATACATCCGAGGTTGTTTTTGAAAAAATGGCCGAGGAGTTCCGAATGAGATACGTTCATTGTTAAGCGCGCGCAGCAAGCCGAGCGGTCATTGTGTATAGTTTAAATTAATTTATGTTAAAGTATCATTATGCTTGACAGTATCACCACTCAAATAGCGGGTATTTGGTATTTATAATGATATAATTATTTGCCCTTTGATAAAAGCCTGCAAGCAAATTTGTCAAGCGGAATTGCCCTTTTCGACCCTTTATTACTTAATCGTTCAACTAATAAGGTTAGTTCAATGCAAAAATATCTCAAAAGGACGAAATTTCCTAACACTGTTCAATTCACATCTTTACATCTCTAAAATCAGCAACTATTTAACACTTCACTAATGTATATTTCAACATACTATTGCTTAAGGTGTATAGCCTTTGATAATGTTTAGATTCATTTAAAAAAATGGAGAATGCAATGTTTAATAACCGTTAAAAAATCAAAGTTCTGCAATGAAGTCATTATCCAATCAAATCAAATTATCGAAGACACTATCCAATCAATGTTCTGCAAGTCTTGACGTCACTATCCAATCAAAGTTCTTCAATTCTTGATGTCACTATACAATCGAAGAAAATATCCAATCGAAGTTCTGCAATTCTTAATGTAACTATCCAATCAAATCAAATAATCGAAGACAATATCCAATCCAAGTTCTGCAATGAGGTCACTATCCAGTCAAAACAAGTTATCGAAGTCACTATTCAATCCAAGTTCTGCTATTCGTAATGCAATCAAAGCGCGGCATTTAAAAAACAACATGATGAACATTTTGACAAACTCTCTCATAGATTTCATGTCGACGACTAATTTTATTTTAAAAACAGAAATTCAAAAAAACAAACACCAACCATAAACTTACAGAATATTATTTTAACATAGATTCGTCAATTCAAGCCTAAAATCGTTTCATATTTAAAAGCGTTACACTAGCTTAAGGAAGCATTTTCTATCATACATGTATTTCCTTTAATTATGACTCCAAGAACTATTAAAAACTATTATATTACCATTGTCATAAGCAGTTGATATTTTCACATGACACAGAGCAATAATATTATTTTGCATGTGCTTTGAAATCATGAGAGAGTTCCTTTAACATTAAGCAGAGCAACTATTCTTTTTACTAAATTGCATCAACATCATTGGTTAACCTGAGAATGGTAGATAACGCGGACAAGACTGTTGCCGATAACGCGAGCGTCATTATCGCTTCCGGTCGCCTAGCGGAGGAGACGCTGGTGAACACTATGTTCACACTCACGGGAAAACTATTGCAGTTGTTGTAGTCAAGGCAACACGACCAGCAGTCTATGCTCTTGTCCGAACACTCGTTGTCGCATCGGGAATGTTTGACGTCACACAGTCGATCCAGTGACGTCAGACTCATGACACCGCTTTTAACTTCAAACTTTGCATGTGTCTGAAACGACATTTTGTTTTAATCTGATTAGAAATCGGTCGGTTTCAAATACTATTAATGGTTTCAATTTTGTTTTGTAATATTGGCAAGTTTCTACAATCTTCGTTCAAATAAACATTTCTCTACATAGGTCAACGTTAATCATATTGGCTTTTACCATTATTATTATTATTAAATACAAACAAGCACGTACCTTTACTTATAAGTGCATGCATATCTAATTTGTTTTAAAATACAATGTCAAATACAGGGACAAGCCGAGTAGTCGAAAATTTAAAAAAAAACTTTTAAGGGCACAAGGACCCAAACGACAATGAACTTTAGACACAAACGTAAACATCACATACACAAATACAAACACACAGAAAAAACTTACACCACAAACAGAGAGACTCATTGAATGAATGCATAGTATTAAATGCGCAAAGTTAAGGGGCGGAGCATTATGATAATTATGTTTACCTGACAGAAATGTTTTTGTCCTGAGTCGGTGGAGGTATTACACGGCTGGGATGGCGCCCGGTAGGGAGCTGCAAGACACCCGTCTTCTACAGTCCCATTTTCTCGGTTCCAAGAACATTCGATACAGTCTAGTCCAGCCGACAACCCTGGAAACATTGACAGAATTGATTTTCAAACCATACATGAGCATTCTACGGTGTAACACGGCCGCGAGGGCGCCCGAAAGGAAGCTGCTAGATAACAGGGTTTGAACTTTCCTTTATCGCGGCTCCAAGAGAACTCGATACAGCAAAGGCCAGCCGGCAACCCTAAGCGAGTTCAGTAAAAAAAATAAACCTTGCAAAGTATCCATTTAATAATGATATGCTGTTCGGCCAAAGGAGCGCCCGGAAGTGAGCTGCCGTTTTGCCGCACCGTTTTGTGTCAGCGTTCCTTTACATCGACTTTAAAAGCACTCGATGCAATATCTCGTATGTGCAATTAGATGCATTTATACTTAAAGGTATGATTTTGTCAATTCCTATCAATCTATAATGGTCATAACAAAACCATAAAAACATCAGATTCAAAGCAATAACACACCAGATACAACTCAGGCCCCAATTTCTTCGATTTCCTTCGATTTGGCACGAACCCAATCTCACATCTCGTTCTCAACTTGTTCATATATGTTTAATGAGCATACGTCACTGTGACGTATATATCCCAAAATGCCTTTTTACAGGCATTCGGAACTCCTCGGCCAGTTTCCATCGAACGAAAACAGCTTGGGACGTATAAGGACGGTTTACAATGTCAGAAATCTTTACATTCAACTACACTGCAAATAGATCGCGTAGTGATTTCAATTTAGCAGTTTAACCTAACGACATTTTCTTAGGAATACTAATTATTTATGCAATAAAATACTTCACTGGTTAACAATTTAAACTTAGATAAGCAACATACACGTTAACATTTTACGAACTACTTTTACTGATAGTCCGGCATACATCCGAGTTTGTTTTCAATGAGAAATGGCCGAGGAGCTCCGAATGTTAAACAGGGTGCATGATAATCGGGACACACGTGGGTTCTATCCTGCGATCTATCTCGAGCTTGCCTGAGATCGCCTAGTAGTTATGACTGGTCGCAGGGATGACAAGTGATATGACGTTACGCAGGATGCTAAGACCATTTTCAGTTTAAAGTTATTGATCTCTCCGGTGCCTTTAATAATGGGGCATACTTGTTAGAAGTAATGACTTTATAGTTTATATTTGCCATTGAAGTGTTATATTGGACACTAATGTGGACAAAAATACACTTTAAGAAAATATTTTGTAAAGCACCAATGTTAACTGAACTCCAATTTTCGTTACAAATTTTCCACAAGTAGTTGAGTGCGTGCAGAATATCACTAACGATTCGAGTCCATGAATTATTCAGAGCGTCTGGGAGCGGGATCGGTTCTAACGCACGATGTGGTTCTCGTTTATCATTCCTAGTTATTTCATTTAGAAATTAAAACAAACGATGGTCCGTTGTGAGTTTTAATATGACAGTCCTGTATGAGTTTTCAGAGTTGTCTGTAAAAAATATATTTTATTTTTAAATCATTTGCTTTATTTTATAATAAATGAAATGAAAATGAAACAATTGTTAATTGTTAAACAAAAAAATCATGACTCAATATAACATTTTCTAAAACAACATCTTGGCTGGTATTTCATATTGTTTCTTAATTGAATCTACGAACGGTATAGCTAATCGTATTATGTGGTAAAATGACCAATAGAGTGAATGAAGGCAATGGTGTATGAAGATAACATAGACTTAAGTTGAATAATAACAATACCATCTCCGAGCACACGTCCAAAAGACCATTTGAAGTCAATTAATGAGAGGTTTCGTAACACGACGTAAACATGTGGCTACACGCACATGCAAAAATGCAGTAAGTTTCAACTTCTTCGATAACTTTGTCCTACACTTGTACTTATAGGATCGCTGTTAAGGCTTACATAATTTTCCTCGTACTACCGTACATATAATTTATAATTATAAACGTGTACTTTCATGACAAAGGGCCCAAAAACACGTACCTGTCGAAGTTGTGTTTTGCATGCTATCTAATTTTCATATATAGCACGATAGCCTGTTTCATCATTTTTATTAGTTTCAATCATCAATAAGCTAAGCCAATTCCATCTTTACTTTGGTAGATTACATATTTATATTCCTATTTATTTTGTTTTTCCCAAGTAGTTTTGTCAATATAATGCTTGATCGTTCCCACCATATACTAAATCCTGTTTAAGTGTATTATCAAAAGTTTATAAACCTGGTAACTAAAGTAACCCTATATACATATCTACATAATGCTCTAATGGTCTTTAAGGGACTAGACACCAGATTGCACCAATATCGGCAATTTCAGTATTTTTTAAACAAGCTTAAACTTAGCAATACGAACAAGCATGAGGCCAAAAATGCATCATTTAACGTCATTTAAAAGAATATTTCGTCGCTGCCTCAGCTGAGTTTACCCGTTTAAAATAGCGAATAGTGTTTTCCCAGCTTTTAGTGAGAATATTCAGCATGTGAAAGTCACGTGATTGTTACAGATACATATACTGACGCTGTTTTTAAATAAACTGGGATTTACGTCGTAGACAAACACAGGAAATTTCGAACTGGAATAACACGCATGAACTGCGAAAGATACATGTGTCGTAAGCTATAGGATTTTTGTTTTCTTGCAATACTATCATCTTGTTTCTAGTCCCTTTAATCTGAAAAAGCCAATGATTCGAATCAAGCTCTTGACGAGGAATGGGTCGTAAAATCTAAAAGAGGCAGACATTGATCCAGACAAACCATTTAACTAAAAGATTCCAGGAACCTCCTGAGACATAAGTTCCATTTATTTACGTGTTTCGCATGCTGAACAACATAAACAATTTAGTCGTCTCCTACGACCCACTGCAATCAGACAAAAATAATCGCAGGCAGAGAATCTGGCCCCATGCATTTTCTCGAAACTTCTTATGTCCCTTATAACAGGTTAAGCTCAGTTCACTATTTTTGTGTATCTATAATAAGCGTTATGTTTACTTCTTTAAGAGTATTTACATCCTAAATAGGAAATATCATTATGATAAAAACAATAAAACATTTTTCATTGATGAAAATCAAATTTAAGTACAAATGTATGTATTTTTGCTAATGTAAATAATATTCTTAAGCCTGTTACGCTAAAGAAGTTTCGAGAAATTGGGGCATTATCTTGACCTTTGCATATAGTGTGGCAAAAAAATAGCATCATCTATTCTATGCGTCGCTTGTATCAGGTTTGTTGGTCTCGTGGCCAGTTTTGGTAACAGTTTTTAAGACAGACATTGACAACAGACAGTCTCAAAGTGAGACATTCGTAGCATTCATTTTCAGTGTTTTTCTAAATTAAGAAAGCAAACCAAACAGGGCATTGCAATACAAAGGTTTTATCTAAACCATCTTCTCTATTTCAGTTTTACATTGAGATAATAGGACACTGACGTCAATTGATGGGGCAGTAATAAACACAATTGTCGGTGGACATTGAAAAGAAGCTTAAGGACGCATGAACAAAATATATATGCTATAACGCTAAAAAATGTGAGGAATGCAAATTATGACCACAGACACAGACAACGAGAATCAGAAAGCTATGAAAAGCTTGGTAGCGAAAATGTAAAATATTTCTTCATGATTTGATATATTGAATTAGTTATTTCTTAAAAGCCTAAAGGTGATAACAGTCATCAAACTAAACCACACTATGGTACGAACTGTAGCTGTTAAATAATGGGAAATGAGGACGGAACACGGGGACCATCAACACAGGACGATCTAAAGTCCGTAGTTTACGTTAGCATTTTATAGTAGAAAGAATACGGTCGTTAAAACAGAACCTTGACGTTCGCCTAAATTTTGTTTTAAATTTGGATTGTTAATTCAGTATTCAATAGTTTTGCCTTCGCTTTGAAACGTATAAGTATACGTAAAGAAGGCTACAAATTGTAATCATCCCAGTTGTATTGAGCATTTTTGAATAGATGACCTAATCAAATAATTTAGAAGAATTGACGAGTTAAGTTTCATTAACTTTTATTTCATTCTTAGCATTTATCTATTTACATCTGTAAACAAATTACAAAGTCCTAAAACAGTGTTAAATTCATAAACAAATATAAACTATATAAATTCTAACAAAATACTTGATTCATCTGAATAAACTTACTTCTTTTTATAAAAAAAGAAGAAAACATTCTGTGCTTTAAATATGTTTCTATTAAAAACTTCTCTAGAAAAAGAGCAATAAACGTTATATTTATCGCATGTGGTAGCTATTCTAAAGAAAATGTGGTTTGTCGAGTTTTTTTGTGTGTTATTGATCTTTAGGATACGGACCACCACATACTTAACATAAGTTTCATGTTTGCGCAATTCTATTGTTAAAAAACAAACAAACAGAAAAAAACAACATTGTTTTGTGAATGCTGGATCATCTTTTATGCAATGATTATCATAAAATACATACACACACCTTCTTGTTATCATTTAACGTTGTTTAGAAGTTTTCGTAATTGTAAGAATTGGTGACGAATGAGAGGTTCTTGAAGACACTGGCAAGCATATCGATATCAATCAAGGCGAGGAGATAAGACCTTTTCAGAATATGCATCCTTTTATTCTATCAATATTCTTTAACTCTGTTTCTGATAAAGCAATTCACTAAAATGGACATTTGTCTGATGGAATAAAACCATTACAATGGCGAATCCAGGATAAGACTTCAGCGGGCAACACCTTCGTGGGGCAGAGAGGTTGAACTTGCGCCATGCATCACATGAACCGACAGAACTAGGCTCCAAACGTAAGATTATGGTTCGGGAGATCCCCTTCAAGATTTGTATGGCTAATTTAAGTCTTCAATGGTGAAAGCTGGTGTTCTTAAACATATGTTTCCACATCATTTATTTCAAATTACCCCACCTAATAATCCTCCCCTATATCCACAATTGCGTGTGTATTACGCACAAATGTCTGGGTTGGTTTTATCTCTGAATTGATATTCGTAAACTCTTGTTTCGTTAATGAATATTTTTGATGCAATAGATTGACTGCATGTATTCCTTAGTTCATTTAAATACATATTCAAAAGAATCAGCAGTGATTCCTGCATTAAAAATTGTTTGACGAATAGTTCAGAAGCAAATGTATGCTTCAGTTCCAGACTCATCCATTGCATGAGAAATACCCAAGATGAAAGAGCATTGCTTATTGGCTGGAGGACTGATGCATTAAGGCATCAATAAACTGCAGTTGAAACTGTAGATTTCATCAACAAATTAAGGGAAAATCAATACGTAATCAATAGATCAAGAGACAATTTACCGCTGCTATGGTGAAATGTCGTTTAAGGTACATCGACATTAGACAATTAATATGTATACCATCATTGGGAATTGTCCAACTGTTACCAAAAGTGCCAGTGGTATTTATCTTATGCAACAAACGTTCAAAACGTTTTTGAAGTGTTTTAATGCAATTGTGTCCATGTCGATGAAGAGAATTTCAAACATGAACGAAGGCATCGAATAACGCGGTAATACTTATTACCATTTTTCGCATTTGTCAAAGATATTGCCAAAGATTGGCAATAGCAGATCAATTGAACGAACTCTCTAAAACTCTTAAAAATCCAGCCACACTACTTCAAAACAAGGTCATTTATTACGAGCTACATTTTTTGTATATTCCTTCATCTGAATGCCTTGTGTTAAACTTATGATTGATAATACTAATCATCTTACCAACAACTGCTAACAAACCGATCACGCTGGCTTGCCAATAAGCCATCGCCATTCCTTAATGGATAACTGCAAATAATGCTATGTCCAACACGACTGCATGTGAAAAAATAGAATGCAAATTGTTCAATGAATATTATTTCACATCGACCCTGATTTACACCAACAACACCAAAAGTTAACTTTTCCTTCAAAGAACCAACACTGTTAAGTATGCCAATTTATGGTAACAAAGGCGTTAAAATATTATAAATCGAAAGTTGCTTCCACTTGAAAATACAACATATCAGCGTGTGTATATATCTCGACAATAGTTCCAACAATTCACAATTTCTTATAGGTATTGATGATTTAGTCCCAGAGTATATCGATGTTTTTTTTTACTCTCGCATCATTGGTAGTGCGCAAAAGGACAACTCTACTCTATGGAAGCAAAAAAGAAACATCCACATATATATATTGAACTCAAATACATATTAGATCGACCAAATTGTTTGTTGTCCTGAAAGGCCGTATTAGCTTCTCAAATAGCTGGCGAGTAAAAGGCTCAATTACTGTCATATTCCCTAAGAAAAGTCGATATTAGAGAAAGCAATGCTTGTGATGTATTATGTCCTATAAGTATAAAACATGTTCTGAGTTTAATGCAGGCAAAGCGATGGTTAGGGTGTGGGGACAGTTGTTATACATTGTAAAACAATCTAGTTTGGATAATGATTGTCTTTAAGTCACTTAAAAAGTTATCAATACTTACAATTCAGAGCAATTGTTTTTTCATTGCAAACAATTTCGATACTTGTATATTTTCTTTGACTTCATATTCAGTTGTAATGTTTCACTAATAATGATAAACCACAAAAAACTTTGAACAAACTGAACAAGCCGTTCGAAGGAAAGTCTCTTCCTTTGTGTGTTCCGAATATGGTGTTATTGTGCAATATACTGAACTGCTTAGTATTCAAAAGTAATCATGGACTAAAATGATTATTTGTCTGAAAATCCCCCGACTTCATCTCAATACTCATATGGCTGGGTCTGGAGTCATCAGAAACCGAAAACTAAGTCTTGATGGTAAATATTGATTAGTTTCTCCGAGAATGACCAGAAAAAGTATATATCACTGTATAAATATGATTTGAGGGCAATGAAACAAAGAGAATTGACTGATATCACCATAACGATCTCATTGAAAAGAAATAGTTTTGCATATCTCATGTATGGATATCTTGTATCTCTATATCCTTGTCTAAAAGATTTTATAATTGTTTGTAAAATAAGTATATAATTGAACAAACACATGCGTTTAAATTAGATCAAAAGACGACACAAGAACGTCCAAATTACCCGTGTGATGGTGTCAATTACACTCGAATAAATTGTAAAGCCAATAAAAGTGAAAATAAATATAATATTTTTTTAAGATAAGACAATGCATGACTAACAACGGAACATTAATGTGCACGAAACATATTCCTATTAAATTCTTAATCCAGATATCAATACATACAATATTTGTTTGGCAATTGGTTTGTTTTTAAGTTATGGAAAACGACAACTGTACAAAAACGTCAAAGATGCTTTTCCCGAAACTGTCGTTGTAGCAATAATAAATGTACACTGCTTAGATATTTTATGATACATAGAAACCAGACAGAACGAGGAAAGTACACTTCTTACGCATTAAGATTTGTTTACCTGAACAAAAATACTCACAAACCAAAATGTATATATTCAATACATAGCCATTTACACATCTTATTGTATACTTTTTCGAAAAAAACTATATGTGTTTGCAAATCTTTAAAACATTATAAGCATACTTAACTGATTGGAGAAAGAATATCACAACACGTCATTTTGTAGCCAAAATAAACAACCTGTGTTTTGTCGAGAATGTGTTGGCAGCACATCAGGTGTCGAAATACCGACGAGAACAATAAGTAAAATGCATGTACTATTCATTATGATGAATGGCATCTGTGGAGAGACAGATAACTTTATTATAAATTTTCCTTGTAAAATGCATGCAAATGCGGAAGATCTTTTATGTTAAATGGTGTAAAAAAAGTCATAAATAATTTCTAGAAAAGACTTTTTGACGAAAATGTTTTAAGCCAGACACATTTCTATCAATATCAACCAGAAGAGACAATAAGATGGGAGCATTTGGAAACATGCGGCTGTTCAATTGTCAGTTTATTTCATCAATATGCAACAGAGGTAATGTCTTTCTCTCAAATAAGCACTTGTCTGAGGCTATGAGACTGGTTTAATAATGCAGAGGAATGGTTCAATATCAAAATTATAAGTCTTAAGTGAAGTTGTGTATTATTTATATTTTCCAAATATATCAGTTCATACACTTCGTACAATACTTTGACACTACAACACAAAACATCTTTCATGTTTGATAACTGTTGTAAAAACAATCATTTCAAACTAATTTCTTTTCAACACTTTACGACGACGTAAGACGATTACAAGGGCTGATATATTGATATCGATATCAACTAGAAAAGACATGGATATAGGAGCATTGAAAACATTTGGCCGTTCAAGTGTCAAGTGTTTATTCCATCAATATACAGTAGCGGCGACCTCTTTCTCGCAAATTGGAACTTGTCTGATGTTATGAGACCGTTTGTATTATGCATAAGAATAGTTCAATAGAAAATGAGAGTCTGTGTGTGCTGGTGGAGGGGAAAGTTTCCCCCAAAAAATACGTTTATACATTTCGTATGATAAAATTACACAGATGAACCGCTGGTAGTACGAAAAATTAGTATTCGTACATATGATCATGGCCATAACACCACACAGTATATACGCATCACATGTAATGCCTATAATCAATGAAAATAATGTTATTGCTATTGAATAATTCTACTTGGAGCTATGGAATTTGTTTCATGCCTGGGTTTCAGAAAGAAACACTGCCTGGGAAGAGTAAGATACTTGTATTGAAAGAGAATTACTAATAGATAGGCTGATGCATTTAGTCATCAACAAAATGCAGTTGAAAAGGAAGGTAGTATCGACCAATCAAGGGAAGATCGATGAATAATCAATAGATCTAAAGACAATGTATGAGAAGCCGCAGAAGATGTCGGGAATAATACATGTACATTAAATAGCAGGTCCTACATTGCTTTTGTTGTGAACAATTTGAAAAGTTTGTCATCTTTTTTTTAAGTACAAAATGAAACACAGCGTTTTTATTGAATTCATATTCTGGACATTTTTAAAATTTTCAAGGCTGACATATTTCTATCGATATTTATCAAAAGAGACAATCAGATGAGAGCATTTGGAATTTAACGGTCATGAAATTGACAATACTTTCATCATTATACAATTTTTCACTATCTGAAGAAGAAAACATACTCTTCTGTAATGGAATAAGACCGTTTGCATTATGCAAAAGAAACGAATGATCAATATGTATAAAAGTCTGAACTTCTTATTTTCCTATTAAATTCGTTAATGCCTCCTGTCTAATTAATTAGCAAAGATGCATCGAAGGAATGGCTCAATATGTTCAAAAGTCTCAAAGGAGTTTTTGAGTTTTCTTACTTTCTTAATCAATTATTTCTTACCTCTATAGGTGATCAGTTGGTTCAGATGCATCGAAGGATATATGTTAATTGTTTCTTGCCCAACATGTGAGCATAGTTCATTAAAATACACATCATTCACGCAGTTATACAAACACAAATATAATCGTGTGACAGCTATAGGACAAATTAATTATTCTAATAACGGTTGCTGCATGTTTTTGTTGTAGAAACATACACTCCATAAGAAAAAACAACCAGAAAAAAATATATCCTTGAATAAAAGAGAATGACTATGTGGTGGCTGATGCATTGAGTTATCAATGTACTGCAGCTGAATGGGTAGCTTGCATTAACCAATTAAGAAGAGATAAATAAGTATTCAATATATAAGGAGATATTTTATCGCTGCTATAGTGACATAGCTACAGAAGACGATTCAATGAGACATTTATGATTGTATACGTATATTGATATCATGTAACTAACAAACTCATTTTGAAACTATTTTAATGCAACTGCATCCTAACATATATTTTCACATTTATATGAAATAAGTTCATTATAAGTTTTGCCGGCCGTAGTATGTTTAGCTGCCTCTCCAGTACTTGTTGAACAGACAATTTTATTGTCAAACGTTGTAACAACTTGTCACCAGTTTAACAAGCTAATAACAACATCGATAAGTGTCGTCTAAAAATGTTAATTTCAATTACTTGAGCATTCACACACTGGAAGCAATAAGGCGAAAGCATTAAAGAACATGGTAATAAATATAACCACGTAGATATGACAAAGACGAAATCATTCGATAGAGCTTATTAATCCTCATACAATATTTCAAAACTCAAGGTTCGTTCCAATGCAGTACCTAGCAATCTGTGATAAGCATACCTAGTGTTTTATATATAGTATGTATGCACTGTGCTGTTTGTGGAGTTTTGTGCTTTCTTCCATGTTTCTTGTTTGTGATTTTTTTGTTTTTATGTTCTATGTTTTTGGCGTATACCCATTGCCATTATACCGGGTTTATGTTTAAACTTTTGGCTACTGAGCTTGTTTCTGCAGTTTTCCGCATACATTTTGTCTTATATTTCGTCTATCGGAATGTCGTTCTCAACGAATACATATTGTGAATAAAACGTTGAACCATATTTTGATACCATTTTAAAAGATAAATTATAATTCATAGTACTATTAGTATCAACAATCTTACCAACAATAGCCAAAAATATAATCCCGTTCGCTTGCCAATTAGCCATAGAATTCATTCTTAAACCTCTCTGCCTTCGCGTCTAATTAAAAAAGCAAATTAAGTTACACTCTCTTCACTGCATCGATGCAAAAGATGGACAACGCCTTTCACCAATTGTTTACAGGGACGATGAGTGTAATTACGAAGTTTAATTTCGAACTAGACTCCGTCCATAATGCCCCTGGCTCACATTAACAATGAAACACACCTTTCCCCAATGCACATACAGTGTCAAACTCAGTATAAATAGCTAAGCGGTGCTTTGCAGCGTTTTTAAATGAGATTTCTTCTCTCTATAACTGCAACATATCCACTGGAGCATTCATTCGAACTATAATTTCCAATATTGCACAACATCTGATCGGTATTGGTGATTGAGTCCCCGTTTATATCGATGTTTGTATTTTACCCTCGCATCACTGGACATGCGCGAAAGGACAACATTACTCCATGAAAACCGAACAGAAACATCAACATGTATATTGGAAGCACGTATCTCTACTATCGACTATCTATTTTGCTGTGCTGGAAGGTCGTAATAGTAACTCACATAGCTGGTGAGTAAAACGCTCCATTTCTTTCATCTTTGTTGGGAAAAAGTCGATACGACAGAGAACAAGGGATGTGTTGTACTTTGTCGTATAAGCCTCAACTATTCTCGTTATATATCCAGAATTATGGCAAGTAGCAGATCGTTAGGGTTTCAGGATAATAGAAGTAAATTGTAAAACAATCTAGCTTGGATAATGATAGCCTTTGAAAGTTCAATCCTTAGAAACGTTTAGATGGACACACTTAAAATTCAGAGCAATTTGAAACTCGGTACTTTTTTTGTTTTCTTCATTTCACTTCAGTAATGCTTTTTATTTTGCTACACCAAAGTAAACTTTAAAACAAAATCGCCATTCTTTACAATGATTTATTTATAGCCGTTTGTTTGCAATGGTAGTTTCTTCCATTGTATATACCAACCATGGTCATTGTACAACACAACACACTGCATAGTATCATTGAATAAACTGCTTATCTTTCAGAAACTACCTCGAAATTCCAGTGACCATATGACGTGCTCAAGTGTCATCAGAACCAACGGACCAGGAAACTTAGTCTTCATGGAAAATATTGATTAGTTTTCCAAGAATGATCAGTATAAAAGTATATATCCATTCATACGATAAAGATTGGATGGCAATGAATCAAGAGGAAAGTTATCAATATCGTGATAACTATTTGATTGCATACCTAGTGTTATCAAATGTAAGAACAGCACATCTTGGATCATTATACCAATACTAGTATCTGTATTTCCATGTTTGCATCTGTATTTAAATGCAAACCCGTGCTTTTCAATCATTCCATGAACGACACGTGAACGCCCGAATAAAGTCTTTATTCGTAGCGAAAATATTAGATCTCTTTCAAGATTAGAGAATATATAACTTATAACAGAACGTTTATGTACACAACAACTATTTCTATTTATCAAAGTACCGTAGATTTACCTGAAGTACAGACTTGCTTCCAATCAGTCTGCATGTTTCCACATGAATTTCGGGAAGACCACAATTGCACAATAACCTCCTATATGATTTTTTCAAACTTAAGTGGTTGACTAATTCAAATGCTTTTAAAATCCACAAATCTAGATACTAGGTTTTTAATTTTTGTTGTGGCAATACTATACTCAAGATGAAAATGTTAATGGTTCCTGGAAAACGGACACATGGTACACTTCTTATTGCAACAACATGCATGCATTCAATACAAAGCCTATAACTCATCTTTTAAAAAAAAGTCTTTAACGGTGTACATTTATATAAAATCATTGGAAGGAAACATTACAACATAATATCATATTGAGGTCGAAATAAACATCGTGTGAAGTTGTCAATTTAAGTGTTTGCAGCACATCAGATACTTTGGTTGTAGCAATATTCGACTAAATAGACACTGCTAACATATTGATGATCTCTAGGGATCAGACAATAAGTCTAACTTCACTTACAGTCAAACATATCTATTTAACTTATTAAAAAAAAACATTGCCTGTGCTTCGCAAGTTTATAAAGATGTTTGTGTAACTGGTGGGAAAAGGTTACAACAAAGGCCCTTCCTTTCTTCTGTAAAACGACAGATAATCTTTATTATGAATAGTATTTGTAAAATGCATGCATAGGCGGGAAATCGTGCGTTTTATTAAGTTGTCGTTCCAACATCATAACTCACTTCAAAACAATCCTATTTGTCGGAATAAAACGATCTTCAAAGAAGACAGTTTTAAATCGCCATTAACCAGAAGAGACAAGAGCATTAGGAAGCATGCGGCCGTTAAATTCTTTATTTCATCAATATGCAGTACAGTCAGTTTCTTTCTCTCGAACTGGCACTTGTCTGATTTCATGAGACCGTTTGCAAAGGAATTTAATATATATTAAAGTCTTAACGGAGTTTGTGATTTTTAATTTCCAAAACAATACGTTCAAACATTTTGTATGATACAATAAAACATTTTTTTTTTAAATCGTCAATCATATGACCACAGTTCATAACACTACATATCATATACGCATGACCTTTAAAGTGACACTCTTATTCAAATCAATACATACATATGTATGACGAACATCAAATATGACAGATAAATTTTTAACTACTTACTAAATAATGCATTAATGGAAAATATTAATTACTGATAACGAGATTGTAACCGTGTATATAATAGCTGAAAACGCTTGAAGGATTGGTGAATGCTAAAATATTTATTGTAGCCTACTTCACTCTTATAAGGTATATATACTGTGTTTTATGCTCATTTCTTGTAATCTAAACTCGATATCCTTCATCAGAATCATTGTTTTTGACATTTAGTCATCCTTGTTGGAATGTTAAAACACTATTATTAATTGTGGTAAATCTGAGTAAGAGTGCATCTTCAATCAAGTAGTATGACTACTAAAGATAAATGATTCCGACTAATAACCCTGGCAATTGTTGTATTCAATCAGAAATAAAATTCAGATGAAAAGGTACATTGGATTAACCAATTAAGGCAAGATCGATGAATAATCAATACATTAGGAGACAACTTTTTAGATGTCACGCATGGCAAAAACTGTCCTGAAATCGTTCATGTGTGTTAACTTTTGTAGTTTCTAAAATCACAACGTCAGTAATTATTTCAAATTCTGGACAAATCCTATTAATGAACGATTTTTAAAGATAGACATATATCCTATCAGAAAAGACAATCACATAAAAGCATTTGGAAGCACATCACCGTGAAATTGTCAGATATTTAATCTATATACATATCACTCTTTTTGTCAAAGTAATTTCTTTCTCTCAAAAGTACACTTCTTTGACAGAATAAGACGGTTTGTATAACGCATAGGATTAGCTCAATGCGTATGTTAATTGGCACAGATGAGTCTTATGATATTTGTTTATTGTTTTCTTGACCTACAATTCAAATACGTTCAGAAAAACACACATCATAAAAGCACTTTTATAAATTCATATCGTGTGACTGCGATAAGAAAAATGAATTGTATGTGTAACTTTTAAAATTGATGCATGCCTTTGTTTCTGAAACATACACTCCATGGATAAATACCCAAGAGGACCACCTTAAGAACAAATCATGACTAGGTAGTGGGCTGATGCATTTAGTCATCACAAAACTGCAGTTGGAAATGTAAGTTGCATGAACAAATAGGAGAGAGCTTGAGTCATGAATAGATCAAGAGATAATTACCGCTTTTATGGTGACACATTCGTTGTGCAATTTGTAACAACACACGAGCAATGTCAGTGATAAATATATGTGGTAAATTTATCTTATGTTACAAACATTTAATAGCTGGTGGTGAAACTATTCGAATGTAATTACGTTGTTGCATATTTATTTCAGCAACCATTGTCACTTTTATAATGTTTATGATACGAAAGGAAATACAAAATAACATAGATCTATTTATTAAAATGAACTTGATACGTTGAATTGTCATTTTGGTATTGGTATTTCAGTGCTTGCTCTATGGACTGTTACATCGACACAAGTTTTAAAAGTTTGACGAGTTTTCCTAATTTAATAGTGTTGTCTACAAAGACATTTAAGATACTAAAATTTGGGTATTAAAACCCAAACAACAAATGCATGAGCAAAATAGCCAATTCAAATTGTTGAATATATGAATAATAATATGTCGCAGATAAAGACGTATTTCTTCAAAAAGAACCTTTGAAAAACCAGCACTTACGTATTTATCTACCAGGTGTATAACGTTACTCGGTACTTTCTCTGTATTTTTCCTGTATCGAAATGTCATCCAAAGGACTTCAGATCTAATTTAACGTTAAAAAACAACAACTTTTACTGGGATATAAGCCTCAACTATCCTCAGATATATCCAGTGTTTATTGCAAGTAGCAAAGTCGCGAGGGTGTCGGGATAATAGATGTAAATTCTAGCTTGAAAATGCAGCCTTAGAAACATTATTAGGCGCGAAATAGCCAATGCAACTTGTACTATGAATAATTATATTACGCAGATAAAGACATACTGTAAAGTTTGTTAAAAAATCATAATTTGAAAAACGACCATTAGTCTGTTTATCTGACAAGAGTATATCGTTACTCAGTACTTTCTCTGTATTTATCCTGTATCGGAATGTCGATCTAAAGGACTTCAGATTTATCTTAACGTTTTTAAACTATTTTGATGCGTGTGTGGTATGTTTGTGGTATTTGTATTTATGATTGTGGTGTTTTGTGTCCATAGTTCATAGGCGACCTAGGTTCGATTCCCGCTTTGGGCGCATGTGAGTTTGGTTTGTGGTCACCAAGCCGGACAAGTGGGTTTTCTCCTGGATCTACGGTTTCCCCCACAACGCAATATCACACTCTCGCGTAAAACGTGCCAACGAGAGTGATTAATACAATGTTGTAATAACTTGTTTCACAGTCGTTGTAAAATAAATATGTTTAAACTAAGATGGAATAAAAAGGGCTATTTAAAGTGCTAATTTCTTACCAACAACAGTCAACAAAACGATCCTACTCGTTAGCCAAAAAGCCATTGCCCTTATTCAAAACACGTCGGCATTCGAGTCTGAGTTTATTGAGGTACACTCTCCTGAATGCAAAACTGCAAAAAATGTTCCATGCCTTCTACAAGGATTGCAAAGGTGATTGGATTAACTACAATTTTTAATTCCAAACAACAGTCATGTCGCTAAGTCTCTGGTACTCATTAATAATGAAAAACAATTTTCCAACAGGGCACCAGCAGTTTCAGTTTTTCCGCTAGTTGGAAGCATTTACAATGTGCGTATTTACTTTTAACAATAGTTTTCAATGTTGCACACTTGATCAGTTTTAGTGGATGCTTCCGAAGTTATTGATTCAGCGAGTAACTAATTGTGCACAAAATAGTCGTGCGCAAATTGAACACAATTCATTTTAAACAGTAACGAAACATACACAGATTTATTGAATAACATTTTATATCGACCTTTTTTTAATGTGCTTAAATGCCGTAACATTTGCTAAAACAGTTTTAAAGTCAATTTACAAATACTCGACCTCTGTTATCTCTGTAGAGAAAACAGTCGATACGGGACAGAGAGGGAGAGAGAGACAGAGAGATGTGTTGTATATTGTCTTGATGAGTCTAAAATGGATTTTGAGTTGATGGCCAAAAGCAGTATGGGAGTATCCACGCATAGTTATGCTATTGGCAGTGTAAATTAATTTACAGAGCCAACAGGGTTCGACTGTAATGCAGGAAGTACACGTAAAGTGAATATACATGCTAACGACGGTGGAACGAAAGGGCGTACATAGTTACAAGAATTTATTAACTGATGTAAATGTGTACAAACACCTTTTTGGTTTGCGAAAAACAGTTATTACTGTAAAGCTCTTTTTTCTCTAAGAATTGACCTAGTAACCTACTTTTTTACCTGAGGTCACATATGATCATAATTATCAAGACAACATGCAGATAACTATTCTGACCAAGTTTGATAATAATTGGATTAAAAACAATTGGAATTTAGACAGGGTTTTTTCTTCTGGGATTTGACCTTATGACATAGTTTTAGACCTGAAGTGACTTATATTCATAAATTTTCAAGCGAACATACCGACAAGCATTCTGATCAAGTTTCATAACGATTGGTTAAAAACTATTTAATTTATGTAAGGGAGTTGTCCACTAAAAATTGACTTAGTGACCTAGTTTTTTTACCCGAAATAACACATATTCATAAGTGATCAAGACAACATGCAGACAAGTATTCTGACCAAGTTTGGATTACCTTATATCTGATTAGTGACGGTTTTGATCTGAGGTGACCAATATTAATTATGGTTCAAGACAATATACAGACATGTTCTCTGACTAAATTTCATATTAATTGGATGAAAACTGCTGAATATTTTTAACGACAGTTTTTGTCATTTTATTGCGAGCAATTTTTCAGCTAAAATTCAGCTAAAACCTAAACAATTAATTATGCTGTTGAAAATGAAAAATACATAGACTTATCTGTATTTTTAGATCTTACCAGTTTAAATACATGTGATACAATAAGCTTGCTATTACGCTTGCTAGCAGATGATAGGTGATTAATTAAACATGATTAATGACTTCAATAAACAGTTCGAATATATATGTGAACAACTACCGTTTCGTCATGAATGATTTCATGCTCTTTAAGAAACACTCGATGCAAAACTTGGACAAAAGGACCGATTGTTCACAACTTTGTTAAAGTTAACAACGCAGTTAACATTAAAGTTAACTTTCAAATCGTTACTGCTCACATCACAAGTAACATCACATCACTTGAATTGTAGCCATATAATTGATAAACATGATTTTAAAACAAAATTGACAACTTGGCGCATTCTTGGCCAATGCGATGTGTTTGAAATGTTGCCACAACTTCAATTGAGCATGCGCATAGCAACAAGGTTAACTGAACTCATTTTTATTTCACATTCTACATGTGGCTGAGCATGCGCATAGCAACAAGGTTAACTGAACTCTTTTTTATTTCACATTCTACATGTGGATGAGCATGCGAATAGCAACAAGGTTAACAGAACTCATTTTTATTTCACATTCTACATGTGGTTAAGCATTCGCATAGCAACAAGGTTAACTGAACTCATTTTAATTTCACATTCTACATGTGGTTGAGCATGCGCATAGCAACAAGGTTAACTGAACTCATTTTTATTTCACATTCTACATGTGATTGAGCATGCGCATAGCAACAAGGTTAACAGAACTCATTTTTATTTCACATTCTACATGTGATTGAGCATGCGCATAGCAACAAGGTTAACAGAACCCATTTTTATTTCACATTCTACATGTGATTGAGCATGCGCTTAGCAACAAGGTTAACTGAAACCATTTTTATTTCACATTATACATGCGATTGAGAGCGTGCATAACATCCCTTACAACGCGAGTTCATGAATTATTCAGAAAGTCTGAGAGTAGAAACGGTTCTCATTTATCATTGCTACTTCTATCAATTTTGAACCTTTTTTGGACCCTTGTGTTTTAAAAACGACGAATGAGTTTGTAGAAAACAAATATCATTCCTTTTATTGGGACATAAAACTTTTTTCATATTTTATTGTAAATGGGGTATTTTTGCAAAAGAAAGTATTGCCAAATAATATTTGAAAACTAGCTTAAAATGGCTATTTATATACTCTATACAGAAGTTTATTGGAATATCGAGTTTTTCTATAAAGAATTACATTCTCGAAGTAAGCGTATGAGTAAACTTCTGACAGACCATTAAAAGATAATTTCCAAATATAGCACGGTATACTGGTGATATGGTATATGTTCATTTCTTTTTACAATTTAAATGTATTATCAATTAGCAACGACAACTCCATCTATCGGGTCTGATTTCCACACAGAAATATATTTTGTTTAATGGTTTGCTCATAAATTTGTCTATGTATTTCTTGATCGATTCTCATATAAACTATATACTATAAAGTATATAAGGAATACTATAAAGTATATAAGGAAACAGACCAACACATATGTTCATTTTTCATGCCAGTTGCCCCAATAATATTTTGCTGTCATTTTAAAGGGTGTTCTGGAAAGAAGAAGAAATAAGAATATAACGAACCAAAATAAGAAGAATTAAGCATTTTATTTTTGCCTTCCAAAATGCAAAAAAAATCATATTTCATCCGATTTCTGACAGAACATTTAAAGATAATTTCCAAATATAACACAGCAGGCTGGTGATACGGTTTATGTTCACTTATTTTAACAGTTTAAATGTATAATCAATCCGCTAGGACAACTCCATATCTACCGGGTCTGATAACTACAATGAGATATCTTTTGTATGTTTAAAATTAATGTTTTGCTCCGTTATTTTGTCAATGATATTCTCGATCGTTTCTCATATAAACGGTATACTATAAAGTATTTAAGGAAACAGCCCAACAAATATTTTTATTTTTCATGCCTGTTGGTCCAACATCAATTGTGCTGTCATTTCAAAGGGTTGGAAAGAAAAACATGAATAATCACACAAACTAAAAAAGGAAGAATAAAGCATTAAATTTTAGCTTTCAGAGAATGCATAATAGTAATAACGTCCGTTTTCAGATGAAATGTAGAGAAACTGTAATAACTGCATTCATAACGTACTTTTCGTAAATTATATTACAAATTAGTAATCTGCAAACAAATGCCTTGCAAAGATACCAAAATTATCCGGGGTCACCAGGCATCAGCTTTTAACATTAAGGTGAATGAAGGTCGTATAATACATCAGAGGCAGCCATTGATCAAGACAAATCTTTTAATTAAGAGACTTCAAAAACCTCCTGAGATTTTAGCTCATCAATTCATGATCGTGCTTCGAATGCTGCACAAACATAATAAATAGTCATGGCCCTAAGGATAGACTGTACTGCAAGTAATTCATATATCTACCTCTTGAAACTGTGACGCTATTCCTCAGTTTTCTAACCTACCTTACGCCCGGTATATACATTTAAGCGTTTTTTTCTGAAGCTTTAAGGCGATCATGAACTTACCGCTACTTATAAATCTTTTCGAAGTATTTAACCCATAAGCCTCTCATAAAAGCCTATAGGTTGCAGAATCAGTATCAGTATCAGAAATGTTTAACATCTAGGGATTTTACACATGATTACTTAGAAAACATAATAATTATTATGTGTATATCGATAGACAAAAAGTAAAAAGTTGTACTGCAAAAAATGGTTGATTGAGGCATTATGTTATTAAAGGAGAAAGTTTAATAAAAACGCTTTATATATAGTAAACGTTTGAATTATTACCTTTCTTTGATATAATATATAATATATAATATGATTATAAGATTAGCGTCATGATGATGTTATTTAAAATCGTAATTCATGCAAAAATAATATATGGTTAATCAATATAAATTTAAATCAAAATAATCTCGATATAAATATCTTAAATGTACTTACACATCTTTGTATCGGTATAATGGATTGCTTACCTTAATCATCATTTGTTAACAACATAAACTTTTTTCATACACAATAATTGGCCCCATCTAATCTAACTCACTCCTGTTTCTAAAGAAAAACAAACTATTCTCTATATTTGTTTCTGCCGGTTAACATTTGAAGTAACTGTAACGTATCTTGCATGTTGCAGTCAAAATAAATAAAAGCTGTTTCTTGAGTTGAGTTTTTGTAGAGATGTACCAAATGTTTAGGGTTTTTATCTTCAAATTACAGACAATAAACAGTTCGATTCTCCCCATTTTGTTGTTAAAACAAACCAGATACACAATGTTTTGTGAAGCTAGATATTCTGTTCGTGTTATAATTATCATCAAGTAGATACAGACACATTCTTGCTAGCATTTTAAAAGAAACGGCACAAAGCTTTTAGGAATTGATTACAAGAGAGACATTCTTCAAGATACAGACATTTATATCGATATTAATCAGAAGAAGGAGAAAAGAGCTTTTCGAAATTAACATCCGTTTATTGCATCAATGTTTAGTATCTCTTTTCCTGAGGAAGCATTCAACGGAAGCAGGTATTTTTCAGGACAATTGGATGAATTAGGACCATTACAAGGGTGGTTCTATGATTGGAATTTGTAGGAAGCGAACCTTAGGGTCAAGAGAATTGCGCATCTTAAAACGTTTGCCTTCTAACACAGAAATCAGAAAAAAACATAATATGAGGGCTTAATGGACCTCCATAAAAATAGTTAAGCTATTTCATGTCTTAAATGGTGCATTCTGCTGTATATAATGTTTCCACGGAATCTGTGCTGATTTCATCCCCAACCTAATATTCGTTAATTTGTTTATCGTTAATAGTTATTGAACACGTCTATGCAATAAATTGATTCTGGAAAATATTTTACAAATTGAATTGAAGCAGTACTGACATGGGCATAAACATGGTGTGACTAATAATTTAGAAATCTACTTCACACTTGTGATTATGACACGTGGATGCTTTAGTTCCATACGATTAGAAAAACACCAAAGAGAAAACTAATTCGATGAGAGAGCATTGCTGGGCGGCTGATGAGCTGATGTATTTAGTCATCCGTAAACTGCAGTTGAAAAGGTATATTTCATCACTCAATTGATGAATGATCAATAAGTGATCATTAAACCAAGTAACAATTTATCGCTGCCACAGCTACACATCGTGCTGGGTTTAGTACATCTGCATCATGCGAGTGATGTAAATGGCATCAATAATGATTTTCTAACATAATTTTAAATGTGGTTAATTCGTGATAAGTTACAACCATTTTAACTTGATTTAATGCAATTGAGTCCTTGCCGAACCACATTACTTAAAGGAATCAATGTTGTCGTCCAAAAAATAGTTTATTCTGATTACCTTACCATAAAGCATAAAGATAAATCTAAATATCGACGACAGCGTCGAATGACGCGGTAATATTTATATTCATGAAACGCATATAATAGAAATGAAGGAAGCATTAACAGATCAAGTTTAAAGAACTTTAAAAACATTTTATATTTACCGACAAATATCCATACTTGGTCAATTATTATCCGTACAAACGCTTTTTTCTGTATCTTATAGATCTAAATTTTGACAACAGCGATTGAAACTTGTGTTAAAACGTCATATAAAATAAAAGATAAAAGTCAACCTATGATTGATAGTACTAATCATCTCACCAACAACAGCCAACAAAACAATCCCGCTCGCTTTCCAATAAGCCATCACCTTGATTCCAAACCCACTATGCATTCACATTTGACCTACTAATTAATCAAATGTGCACCCTCCTTACTGCATAAGTGAGTGTTCTCTGTCTATCACCTAGGTCGCAAGGATGAAAATAGAATTGAAACTTTGCCTCTGGAACACATGCATTACGTTTGCCACAGAACACCAACAGTGTCTATAATTTCCAATATTGGACAACTCCTGAATGGTATTTGTATTGAGTCCCAAGTATATTGATGTATGTATTTTATCCGCGTATCACTTTTGTTGTCCTTTCGCGAACTACAAGTTCGAGAAAACAGAAAAACAGAATACACACACACACATATATATATATTGGATACACGTCTATATTTGATCGACCTTCTGTTTTGGTATGTTGCTAGCCTAAACAATTCCTCGGCGATTTCGAATAATTGTCGATACTAGAGAAAACATGGGATGTACTGTACTTTGACAAAGTAGGTTTTAGACAAATCCAGAGTTCATGAAAAGCAGCTAATTTGTAAAGGAGTCAGGAAAAAATGAAAATCTATCTATCCTGGCTGGTAACTGCCAAGCACTTGAATTGCTATTGAGGAAGACATACAATTCATAACAGCTTTCTATCAGAAACTCAGTATTTGTATATTTCCTTTCATTTTGGTAGACAGTTGCCATTTTTGCATTGACATTGGCAAACCACTATTAACTTTGATTGGTAGCCATTCATTTCTATGATTTAAACACGTGATTTGCAAGGATATTTACTTCCACGTAAGGCGTCCGCTATGTCCATTGAGCAATGAAATGAACTCCGTACTTCCCTAACGTATCCCTAGAGTTCACTACGCATTTGTCAGAAAATCCCCCGAACCCAATTAAATGGATAAACCCATGCTCAAATTACAAACTCTCGTCACAGCAGGAAAATAAGGCTTGAATACAATGGTCAGATGGGAAATATTGATTACTCTGTTAGTATAACTAAATGTCAGAAGATTTTTTTTCCAGATACATATACGACCATTAGCGTGAGATCGCGTTTCAAATCCTGTCATTTGTTGGCTGATACATTTAAAGTTTTAGAAGAGATTGCATCAATGAACATTACAGCATGATCAAACGATTAAGAGGTACCTAATCGCCGTTATGGTTATAGTGCGGCTAAGTGCTTGGCAAAAAAGGATCTCTTAAAGCATGTTAGCGTTAAATTACACAGATAGCGCTTCTGGTGGGATTTGCAAGCGCCTTCCTGTATTCACATTGGATGAACACACGGGAAAATGTAATCATTCATTCCCTTTGCATTTTAAATAACTATTTATAACGACTAATATTAGAAAAACATACCGCAACTTTTTTAAGGGTAAAATGAAGGATACAATTTGTTAAATCACGTCTCGCTGATCAAGTAGTATAGCAAAACTTATATGAAAGATAAAGTCATGACCCCTTACGTTTAATACAAAAAAGAAGTCAAGTTATTTTTGCTATGACATTGAATCACAGTTCTATATATGGTGTCCCTACAGGCTTTCTTAGTTATTACCTAACAGGCAATTCAACAACTTCATTCATGAAAATTAGGCAAAAAAATAATAATAAAGATAAACACATTGTATAATCCGAATAACTTCGGACGTTGTTTAAAAAAGGACACACTTATTATTTAATAGTTTATTGAGCTATTACAAAACGCAAAACTCAACACATATGCAATTTTATCCTTTGTAAACCTGTATCTCTTAACGCAAACATGGTATTCTGTCGGAATGTTAACATCAACTAAAACAGAATTAACTAAAACAGACTTAATATTTTATAGAACTAATCATCTTACCAACGACTGCAAACAGCACTATTACGCTCGCTTGCGAACAAATCATTGCATTTATTCCGGATCCACTGAATTCACGGCGAACTAATGTATTATTATATTACTGCACAAGGTAGCCTATGCATTCCGACACGTTTGCAAGAGTGACAAACTAACGCACAACTGATTGAACAGTATTGGTGATTGAATTCCGGGGTAATTCTATTTTTTTATCTGCGCATCACTTGTAGTTCGCGAACGGACAAAACTATTCAAGAAAAAAAGAAATACTAATACAAGAATTTATATTAGATAAACGTCTACCTTCGATACAAGGTCGTTACTGTTTCTCTAAAAGCTGTCAAAATCGCTCAATGGAAAAATACTAGTGCTATCAACTATGTCGTTATAAGGCCATATTTAATGGCAGGCAGCATAATTGTGAGGGTGTTCAAACATATTTAATATTTAAAATTCAATATAATTACACAGTTAGGTGAACAAGATTAATGAAAAGAAACAATGCTTTAACCTACGGTGCCTTTAGATTGTATTTATCAGGTTCTAGAAGCATAACTTTTATTCAATCATGTAGATCTACAAAAGTTTTAGAATAAACAAAATATTAGAGAACATTCTTAAAAGTTCTTAAAAAATACTCTTACTCCCAAAAAAGGTATTCCACAATTATTGAAATTGTTTTATTTTACCGAAAAGGATAAATAATAATCGAAAAGAGTGGTTCTTATCAAATATTATGTGTTTAATTTGAAACAATGTAAAACGTTAAGTACTCGCCAAACATTTAATATTTGTGCGTATTCAGTTATTAAATACACGGTTACGATATTGTTATCAGAAATTACTATTTTCCATATATGCATTATTTAGTAAGTAGTTAAAGGTTTATCATTCGAAATTTATGTTTGTTACACATGTGTATGTATTGTTGAAATAAAAAGTAAACTTGGACGACCTAAGTAGGGAATCCGCTTTTGGAAACAATTTATACTCCTCTGATGTTTCATCAGTTACGTTTCGTTATCGCTAATAGGTATCACATTATTTCTTTTACAACCTACAGTTTATCCGATACGAGTGTCACTTTAATGGTGTTTGTAATATGTACTTGAGCATTCTTATTATGGACAAACGTTTCTGCTCATTGGACTTTAATACATTTGCAAATCTTTCGAAAACTTTAATTGTTTATTAAAGTTTTATCAGTGTTAGAACAGTTCTAAAACATTGGATTAAATTAAATTATTCTGTGAGGATTATATCTCAAACTTTTTGAGAATTATTCTGAAAGTGTTGTTGATTTAAACAGTGCTCATAATGGGTGTTCAATATTTCATGTGGATTTAATACAGTGGACATTAAATATACCAGGATCAGTGAAGATATTTTGTGAACATTTTTACTTTAAACATCAATCTTTATAATAGGTATTCATTTCAAAGCATTTCAAGTTGTTAGTTAATAAATGTCGTTTAAAGTTTATTGCTGGTTTGTTTTGGTGGTCGTAACAGTGTCTAGTATAGTGAAGAATGTTATGTAAAATGCTCACAATGAGATGTACCTTGAGATTAAATTTGGAGTATGTGGGTTCAAGGGTAAAGTCACTGTAACATTATACCGCTGGATAAAATCATTTAGGAACAACATATGTTCATTAAACGTTGTTTATTAAGCTTATTTGAAGACGCACTTTGCGATTACTTGTGTGGTCAGTTTGGTGTAGGTAAAGGTCGCTGTTACTCAAGGAAATAGAAACTGAAACAGAAAAAAGGGTGGAAACAGGGTTTCCGCTAAATTACTTATTTTAGCATTGAAGGAAATAGATTAACCCTGTTGTGTATGTAGCTCTTTGATCAATACATGTCTCAAATGAGGTTCTGTTTAGATATTTTCCGACTAAATATGCGCTAGCATATCGCATCGTTATGAAGTCGTGAAATGGATCACACAAACTTAGGCAAATTTGTCTTGTCCACAGTAAATGAGAGTGACAACTGAAATGAATTAGTTGTGACACTTGTAGAACACAGTAAGTGTGACTTATATTTTAGAAAGATGATTTCTAACATTAACCATGACAGGTGTACGCTTTAATTCCAGACACTTATTAATATATTTATTAATATGTGTCTGGAATTAAAGCGTACACCTGTCATGGGGATGTACTGCATGACAAAACGCCGAAGTCGTTTAAACGGCATTGCTTGGATGCAATTAGTCATCAATACATTAAAGTTAAACTGTAAGATTGCATCATTCATTTAAGTAAATATCAATGAGTAACCAATCAATCGATCAAAAACCAATTAGTCGCTGCTATGGTGACACATCGTGTAAGGTACAGTACATCCCCATAAGACAAGGGATGTACATAGCATTGCGAATAATGTGCACGGCTTTTCCTGCATCCTCCTATATCTGGATGGTGTCACATAAAATAAACTAATGATTATTTTTCATTGATAGTAATAGTCATCTCACCATTAACAGCCAACAAAACGATCATTTTTTCTTGCCAATAAATCATAGCCTTTATTCCAAAAACCACTCTGCATCCACGTCGGAACTAATTAAGGCACACTTTTCTCCCTGCAATACTGCATTTGTTGTTATATGTATTTTATCATGGCTGCAAGTGTGATTTATATAATTGCATTTTTCAATTCCAAACAACAATCGTGTCAGTATTCCCCAGGTAAACATTAATAATGAACACTCCTATTTCTACAGAGCACCAGCACTATTCATGTTGTCGCTATTTGGTAACGAAGTCTTTGACTAGTTTTGAAACAGAATTGCTTAACATATAAAATGCTGGTATTTCCTGTAACTATAAATTCAAATATTCTGATCGGTTATGTGATTGAGTCCCCATATATATATATGTTTAAATTGTATCCGTGCATCACTAGTAGTGCACCGAAGGCCAACATTAATTAAGGGAAAGAGGGAAGAAACATACCAATATATTTTTTGGTTTCATGCTGGTCGACCAAGATCTTTAACCTGTTTCATTAACATGTTTATTCACTATTAAGGTTATGAACATTATATCATTATCAGATTGGTATACTAAATTAAGATAAAATTATTGTCTTATGATTTGTCCATTTGTTCAATAATTTAATTGATTTTATTTATGAACAGTTCTTTCTTACTTTTGATCATGGGTCATTTGCTCTTAATTCAATTTGTATTTACAAGCGGGTGTAATACCTATAATAGGCATACAACAGAGACAGATTTCATAGCTGATGTACTTAATAAATATATTTAATTATACAGATACAGTTGTTAATATTGTGATATAGATAAACCTATTTATAAATATGCTCCGCCATACATGTATATATATATCATTGTATTACATTAATTTGATCAAGGGTCATATTGGCCTATTTCAAATATGTAGTGTGTTCTATATTGCTTTTGAATAAACTTTCTATTCTATTCTGTATTTAATTTACGTCTACATTCGAGCGACCTTCTATATTGTTGTTCTAAAAGGGAATTACAGTTTCTAAAATAGCTGTTGAGTAATTTCACAAACGCTGATTTTCTTTTATCTTTGTAGAGAAAATGTCAATACCACAGAGAGCAAGATATGTATTATATAAATATCACATGGCTTCCAGTGTGACAGTTCAAAATGCCAATATGACGGAAATATTGTTACCCGAGGGGAAACCGAGGATAACATATTGTACCCGAATGTTGACAATATTTACTGTCACACTGGTAGATATGCAATATTTATTTTATTATACCGAACACAATTACATAATAGTCCTTTCAACAATTTTGTATTTTTGGAACAATTTATTCTGTATTTTTTTCTGCAACATTTTATCAGTCTGAAAATGTAACTATTGCAGTATTGACAGTTGCAAACACCGGAAATTACGGATTTACGACACATTTTAAAAGCGATGTCCATCTCAGACTTAGGAAACCAAAAATGTATTTTAAGACGTCCATGCTATGTGACAGTATCATGTCAACTGGTCAACGCCGAGCTGTCAGCATGTGGCAGTATGAAATTGCCCATGATGGGTATATGGGAATTCAAAACGGCAAAGTCACGTGAGGTATAATAATATAATTTGTCGTTATAAGTCTCAAAAAGTTTGTGGCAAATTGTAACAGTTTGAGTGTGGAGGGAAAATAATTATTAAACGATCTATCTTGGAGTATGGTTGCCTTCGAAAGTTCCAGCACTTCGAAAGTTACTATGGTTATGGAGGACGTACTCACAACGCAATTGCCCTTCTTTGAACACAATATCATATCTTTGAATAAGGGGCTAACAAAGCTCTTTTCAGAGTTCTATGTTTGACTTGTACAGTAAATATGAATCTCAAAATACAACCAGGACCAACGCGGTGACACACGAAACTCTTTGAAGTGCAGAAACTGATTGTAAGACAGTAAAAATTGACCGTCCCTTCGTTGCGAAATGGCATTACACAGGGTGTGTGTGCGTGTGTGTGTGTGTGTGTTTGTGTGCGTGTGCGTGTGCGTGTATGTGTGTGTGTGCGTGCGTGCGTGCGTGCGTGTGTGTGCGCGCGCGCGTGGGTGTGTTTGTGCGTGCGTGCGTGCGTGCGTGCGTGCGTGCGTGCGTGCGTGCGTGCGTGTGTGTGTGTGTTGTTTTCAAAGAGAAGTATGTCCGTAAACGTGTTGTTTATCCTGAATAAGTTAAATGAAAATCAAAATATGACAAGTATAATAAAGGACACACGAATAACTACTTTCTCGTTCGTGTGTAAGGAAATGCACATCAAAAACAATCTACAAGTAAATTTATCATAAAGTCACGACTAGCAGACACATAAAATACTATTTGCGTGAGTTAACGTTTCAAGACAAAACAATACTTCCATGAAAGAGAATTATCCTGTGATTGGTAGACTGATACATTGGAATTTAAAAGCAGATTACATCAATGAACAATCATCGGATGATCAAACGATTTAGATGCAGAAATAGCTACTATGGTTACAGCACAGTCAAGACAAACGAGCTAAGTGCTTGTCATAAAAAAGGATCTCCGTACTCATATAAATGTTTCAAAATCCATAAAGAGCGCTTCTTGGGAATTTGAAAGCGTCTCTTCTTGCCTTCGTAAAGCATAAACATACGGGGAAATGCGATAAATAGATGATGTTTACATGTTAATCACGAATCAATTTTAAAAGAAACAACGTCTTCCGCATCTTAGTATATATGGTTAAATGATGTTCATTGATAAATAATGTTTGTTTTAAAGAAAAACAGTTGAAGGTAACGTCAAATACCATTTTTTAATATCATCACACTAACCAATCATAGTGTAATACTTCAACAATGACGTCATTACCCATTGCTTTTAAATCGCTATTGACATCAAATCTTAGATGAGTGTTGCAAATGTCTGGGTTGTCACCAGTTTTGCAATAGGCTTTCCTTCCAGTACTGAACTGAAAACGGGAACTCATAATACTAAATCAATATGGATGTAAAGAATGCAAATAGGAATGTAAAAAGCATATACAAATAAAATAATAGCTTCCTATCAGGCTATGTTTTTAATAGAAAAAAATGTAAAATGACAGATATGTTATAAGTATAAGTATATCGAACTTCAACGTCACTCAAAAATCAGTCAGCACATACGTAAATAGCATCGTTCTTTTTTCCGGTAACCTTCCTTATCGGAATGCCAACGCAATCTATGTATTCTGTTACAATGGTCGCATCAGCTAGAACAGGCGCTATGATTGCTAGAACAAATCATCTTACCAATAAATGCCACCAGAACTATCACGATCCCTTGCCAATACGTCATTGCTTTTATTCCAAAACCACTTAACATTCACATCGAACAAACGGATTTTCTTATTTGCATTGTCACCAGAAATGTAATACTTTTTCCCCACAGTGCAACAGCATTGCCAATTATGCCGTTACTTGATAAGTAAGGCTTTAAAGCGTTTTAAAACAAAACGGTTTTAAATCCATTGAAAAATGTTCCATATCCACGCTTGCATTCGCTAATGTTAAAACTAAACTAGCATTTGCTTTTGGTTTAGTCAAACTTCTGATCGAAATTGGTGATTGAATCCACGGATATATCAAAATTTGTATTTTACCCACGAATCATTTGTATTACGCGCAAGGACAGTACTTTTCCAAGTTAGCAGAATCATTCACACATATATTGGACGGACGTATATCTCTCGTATCGACCTTCTATTTTGGTGTGCTGGTAGGCAGTCACCATTTCTCAGAAAGCTGGCTTGTAATTTCACAACGCTCAATTTCTATTATCTTTTAGATGAGAAAGTCGATATTACGATGGACAAGGAATGTAGTTTGTACTTTGTGGTTGTAAACCACAAACAGATACAGAGATTATTGCAAGCAGCGACATTTCAAGGGTGTCGGGAACATAATTGCTAAATTATTTAGCTTGAATAATGATTCCATTTGGCAGTTCAAGCATTCAAGCACTTGAAAAACTACGGTAATACAATCAATATTTTGATTATCAGCATAAGGTTCTTTTTCATTTAAACATTTTAACATCATCCGCAATGTTCAGGTTTTATTTATTTATTTTAAATATTAATTTCATCAGCTTCAACATTCTTTGCTTTAAAGAGGTTCTTGAGATTAATTATGAAATCAGGATTGAGAGCCTTTTACTTCAGGCTAGTGTTCAGTTATGAACACTGTTTGTTTCCTCGGACATTTGCACCAAGACCAATTGGAGTACTTTGAATTCACAATTAACGAATTGCGAAGCAATTTGCAAAGGGTCTAAACCTCCTTCCCTCATATTCAAATCGACTCGGGTCTAAGCCTCCTTCCCTCATATTCAAACAGACTCGGGTCTAAGCCTCCTTCCCTCATATTCAAACAGACTCGGGTCTGAGCCTCCTTCCCTCATATTCAAACATACTCGGGTCAAAGCCTCCTTCCATCATATTCAAACAGACTCGGCTCTAAGCCTCCTTCCTTCATATTAAAACCGACTCGGCTATTTTGATGATTTTCAATCATCAGCTAACCACTGGATTTGCCATATAGACTTATTATGCATATTTAGTTTTCTTTAGGCGATTTTCTTCTCATATTTATAATATATATTATAATATGTTTGGCGTGGATGTTTTATGCAGTTGTTGTTCGATGCAGAATCAGAATAAGCCTGCGTTAATATAAGTGTAAATAAGACACGAGCTATTAGACATGTTCATATTTATAACAAACGGCAATGTGTTACCCAATAAGAACGTACCGCGTATTTGTTAAGCAAATTTACCTGCTATAGATACACTTGTGTACTATTCTAGCAATTCATGAATGTGCTCATGAAATGATTACTCCTTATATGAAATTGAATGTAGAAACACTTGATGAAACACGAACGTCTCGCAATACGGCAAATAAAATGCAAACACTATCAGTCGGATAGTATTTTACCACGAAACTCCTGAAAATACGTTAAAAATTAATGGTAGTTTATCCCCCCCTGGCAGTTGTCTGGTGATGGACCTTTGAGTACAACGCTCTGTTGTCAGCCTGAGAATTATAATGTTGACCGAGGCAGCGTCGAGGTCAAAATTATTTTTCGAAGGTTGACAATTTTTAATTGCGCCCCCACAGGAATGTTATATTTATTTTACTATACTAAATAAAATCAACAAATTTCGTGTAACAATTATCATTTTAAAATTATTTTTTTTTCAAAAATAGCAGAACACCTAGATCATTATATTATTCAGCATGTTATCACAGGTTTCATACAAACATGACATTTCTTCATCTCATTTTTAGCATTTTATCACATATTGCACTTTAATCACAATATATTTATCCAAATGTAAATATCACTGTGTCATTTAAACATATATACATGTAGGTAATAACACAACATGTAATTTAACAATAAACTTAAGAAAATCCACAGTGCAGTTGCTCCATTGGGGACTGAATGATATGAGGTGCTATAGTAAGGACGTCATTATTGTTTGTGTTTACAGTACTGACTGACTATGACAATGACTGCATAATCTGACGTTGTTCTACTGGCACAGAGGCAATGAGAAGTTCAGCTTACACTTCAACAAACAAATTGCGTCACTGAACGATGAGGTCGGAGATTCTAGTTCGTTGTTCACAATGTTCTTATCACTGGTTGTGTTGTTTTACCTAAGGGCACTATTTAAACAGTCAGACATTTGGTGCTGTTTGTCCTGTGAAAGATGACATGATGATTCTTATAGAAGACTCAGACTTATGTCCAGATGTACGCATAATGTGACCAGCCTCATTCTCAGCCATATCTAATGTAGAAATTGTTGTAGCTCAAATGCAATGGTTGGTGTACCTCTAAGAGAAATTGTACAACCACGATATTTCTGGCATCATGATTCCTTAATATAATAAATGTATTTTTGCCAGGAGACTTACAATACCAGACAAGATCTGTGTCAATATATGTGTTAAGTGGTCACTACCACAAGTCACCAATGTCTGAGGATTGTTTGCCGACATATTTCTTGAATTCTGCAACTGGACATGTTGGGTCACCCAATCTGGCATACATCTTACCCTCTCCAAAATTATCATCAGGCACAAACTCCTACCTGAAAAATGATATTTTATTTGTTAATATTTGAAAGTTTAATGTATGCAAAACAGTTGAAATCATGTGGTTCCGTTACTGATTAAAAGATCCGAACTCGGCAAGCCTCGTTACTTGGCAACGTAGGTACTCTCGGATTGGAAATTTCAATCAGCACTGGAAACACATGACAAATGATATTATTCTTCAGTCATCTATGGAAAATTCTAACACAATTTATGACACTATTTTCGCGATATGTTTGTCTTAAGAAGTCATTTTATAAGGACGCTTACTGAATGTTTACTATTAACAGATCTAAACTCTGATGAATTTTAGACAATGCGTGCCAAAATTAAAAATGTCATAAAAATAGATAATTATTGTTCTGATATATAGAACTAAGTAAGCTAATATATATCAGATTACCCATGGTTCTTATCAGCCTCATCAATTACTTGGTGTACGTATTCTCGACCGGCGGCATCTCGGCTGACTGCGAAAGTGTTTTTCCTAATAGAACGCAGGTTTTTTCGACCTCGCCGATACAGGAAATGCATTATGTCTAACCATTTCTTTCTCTGTAGCCCACATGGGTTGTCGAAACTCATACCTAAACAATCTGTGGCGCTAAGAATTTTCACATCATCCAGGGCTATTTCCAACTTGTGTTCCACAGACCTTAAACCATTTTTTTAAGGTAACATCTCACATTTGTTCAGATGTTATAAAATATTCTGACTTTAAGCCTATATACAACATTGGTCTTTCAGGTGCTTACTCAAGCTGTCCTGAAAGAGTTCAAAGATGGGGACTTCATGTCTTTACCATCACTCTTAAACATGTAAAAGATAAACGAAGTTTTCTGTCCAAAACATCCTTTCAAAAGTTTTCAAATTCACAATTTTCACACAGACGACAGAAAAAACTGCCTTGACCTTTTGATGGAAATAAAGCACAATAAGCGTTTGTGTGATATACGGATATGCAGTGATCTGCTTTGACAAATGATTAAAAACAAAATACATGATTATAATATTATATTATTTCATTCTGTAGTCGATATTTTGAACGGCTATGTTGTGCAATTATATAAATTGTGCGGGCATCGGCTTTAATTATTTAGTCGGCCATTAAAAAAGATATAAAACGAACGCGCATATTTCCTGCGCATGTAATATTATTTGCCTGTCAACAATACCGGGCAGTATTAAAAACATTATATTTCACGTAATTGGAAATTTTATGCAATAACAGACATAACGATACGGTGCCGTAATTCCTTCATATGTCTTCATATGTCCATTGATTACATCTTAGTGTAAGTCCCCTTTAGAGGTTTGACAACAAAGTAAGATAAAAGGAATGAATTAATTTTACTTATTTACCTTATTTTGAAGGCTGAAAAGGAGTGGAAATGTTTAAAACAATTTTGGCTTGATCTTTCAGCTTCTTTAAAATCACGTTCAGCAATCTTTTGTTTATGTTTCAATAATCCTTTTCCTTTTTTCTGTTAGTTTATAAACTTTGCTTTGAACGCTTCCCTGGATGTAGCAAATTCACTTTCTGTTGATATGTAAAGTCCATATTTCACTTAATGCATGGTTGATTTCTTCAACTTCTCTCCATTTTCGGTCCAAACTGATGCGTAAAACATTCCCAAGTGGTTGTTCAGCAGGTAGTTTGGCATTTCTTTGAAGGTTTTCCTAAAGTTATCTTTGCAAAGATACGCACGAAATTGCTTATTGCTTCATTTTAGACATCATTTTGTACTTTAGAATCTTTTGAGTGATATAAATCAACTATATCCGACTCGTTTCTTAACATCCATTTTTCGAATCTGTCAAAGCTGACAGATGATCTCGTCTGCAAACACTACAAGCGCTTGGTTGATACATGAACATCTCCTAAAGATCAGTACTTCAATTACGTAAGTACTAAGAGCGCAAACTCTAGATAAAATATATGATCTGTATTAGACTTATTATGGCCCTTTATCTACTCGTATTTTAATTTTAGAGTACTGAAATTTTACTCATTATTTATTTCGATTGTCTGGTGATCCTTACTAGTTTGGTATTCTTCGAAAGGGCTTTAGGCGAAGAAAATGAAATTTGTAAAAATATACCGACACAAAATCAAACCAGCTTTTTGGGTCTGTAGATATTGCGAAACGGTTTATTCACGCATAATTACATTTGAAATAAAAAACCAAAATACAAACTGCAATTACTTTTGAATAAAAACCGTGATTTGATTTGACAATTATTAATCATCGAGCAACAAACTTTCAAATCATACCAAAACCTCTTTATAAGGTCATCACTCAAAAAGAATAACATTTTGGTTAAGTTTTACTTTCCAACTGACACTATGTTCCGGAGCTTTGTAGTGCCAGCATTTTTTCTCTATAGCGTATACTGCAATAACAGTTGAATGGTTTATCATTTGGTCAAATAAATGAAATGATCCGGGTAAAATTATATAAACATTGCCTCCCTTGAGTGAAACAGTGCATTCATCTTGCCAACCCGAGGTAACACTGTCGACCGAGGGTTTAGCTATAATTGACAGTATTGCCTCGGGTTGACAAGATGCACTGTTTCCCTGAATAGGGGCAATATTTTCTATTTGATTCTACCGAACAAACCTTTATTTCTTTCTTAAAAAACATTTTCGGAAATTGTTGCAGACCTCGCCAATGTCGTCTGATACCAAAACATAGACATTGCCTTACAGCATGAATTTCTATTTTCCTATGTTAATGGTGCCATGGTGACAATATTACTGTTATTCAAGAGAGTAGCTGTATATGTGTTGTGGGATATCTCACTCTCTAATCATTTTCGTTCCACGTGGTTCCATGAATACATCTGAAGCTCATGTGCGAAATATGTATTACCTTGTTCATTTCAAAAGGAGGTTAACATAGATTATGCCTGACAGTGAAACTGTTGCCATCTTAACCACAATCATTAGCCTTTGAGTTAAGATTTTCATTGTTTCTATGTAGTGACATATAGCAATCTGAACCCGGAATGTCTTGCCATTGATTTAATTAAGATCATGTAACAAGTTGGGTGTTTTTAATCGTTGGTCTATGCTTTTGATAATTCAGCCAGTTGACATATATTTAAAATGGTGTCTTGGGAGATTGAGAGTGTTTGGGCCATTGATTAACTTCTTATCTTTAAAAGAACATAATAAGGAAATGCGTTGATTTCTTATATAAAGTTTTAGTTTTTGTATGCAACAAGGCATGCTAGGCGTTTTATATTTGCAAGAAAACTTCTCAAGTTCTCCTCATCAGGACCGTTCAAACGTCCTTTGTTTGTATATGAGGGATATGACACTTCTACAAATCTTGGGACATAGGGCCCTTATTTAACAAACCGCAGTGGTTCTGCAAATCATGGGACAAAGGGCCCTTATTTAACAAACCGCAGTGTTTCTGCAAATCATGCCGGACATATGGCCCTAATTTAACAAACCGCAGTGTTTCTGAAAATTATAGGACACGGGGCCCTTATTTAACAAGCCGTACTGTTTCTGCAAATCATGGGACATGGGGCCCTTATTTAACAAGCCGCAGTGTTTCTGCAAATCAATGGACATGGGGTCCTTAATTAACAAGCCGCAGTGTTTCTGCAAATCATGGGACACGGGGCCCTTATTTAACAAGCTACAGTGTTTCTGCAAATCATGGGACACGGGGCCCTTATTTAACAAGCTACAGTGTTTCTGCAAATCATGGGACACGGGGCCCTTATTGAACAAGCCGCAGTGTTTCTGCAAATCATGGGACTAGGGGCCCTTATTTAACAAGCTACAGTGTTTCTGCAAATCATGGGACATGGGGCCCTTATTTAACAAGCCGCAGTGTTTCTGCAAATCATGGGACACGGGGCCCTTATTTAACAAGCCGCAGTGTTTCTGCAAATCATGGGACACGGGGCCCTTATTTAACAAGCTACAGTGTTTCTGCAAATCATGGGACATGGGGCCCTTATTTAACAAGCCGTAGTGTTTCTGCAAATCATGGGACACGGGGCCCTTATTTAACAAGCCGCAGTGTTTCTGCAAATCATGGGACACGGGGCCCTTATTTAACAAGCTACAGTGTTTCTGCAAATCATGGGACACGGGGCCCTTATTTAACAAGCCGGAGTGTTTCTGCAAATCAATGGACATGGGGTCCTTATTTAACAAGCTACAGTGTTTCTGCAAATCAATGGACATGGGGCCCTTATTTAACAAGCTACAGTGTTTCTGCAAATCATGGGACACGGGGCCCTTATTTAACAAGCTACAGTGTTTCTGCAAATCATGGGACACGGGGCCCTTATTTAACAAGCTACAGTGTTTCTGCAAATCATGGGACATGGGGCCCTTATTTAACAAGCCGCAGTGTTTCTGCAAATCATGGGACATGGGGCCCTTATTTAACAAGCTACAGTGTTTCTGCAAATCATGGGACATGGGGCCCTTATTTAACAAGCCGCAGTGTTTCTGCAAATCATGGGACACGGGGCCCTTATTTAACAAGCTACAGTGTTTCTGCAAATCATGGGACATGGGGCCCTTATTTAACAAGCTACAGTGTTTCTGCAAATCATGGGACACGGGGCCCTTATTTAGCAAACCGCAGTGTTTCTGCAAATCATGGGACACGGGGCCCTTATTTAACAAGCTACAGTGTTTCTGCAAATCATGGGACATGGGGCCCTTATTTAACAAGCTACAGTGTTTCTGCAAATCATGGGACATGGGGCCCTTATTTAGCAAACCGCAGTGTTTCTGCAAATCATGGGACACGGGGCCCTTATTTAACAAGCCGCAGTGTTTCTGCAAATCATGGGACACGGGGCCCTTATTTAACAAGCTACAGTGTTTCTGCAAATCAATGGACATGGGGCCCTTATTTAACAAGCTACAGTGTTTCTGCAAATCATGGGACACGGGGCCCTTATTTAACAAGCTACAGTGTTTCTGCAAATCATGGGACACGGGGCCCTTATTTAACAAGCCGCAGTGTTTCTGCAAATCATGGGACACGGGGCCCTTATTTAACAAGCTACAGTGTTTCTGCAAATCAATGGACATGGGGCCCTTATTTAACAAGCTACAGTGTTTCTGCAAATCATGGGACACGGGGCCCTTATTTAACAAGCTACAGTGTTTCTGCAAATCATGGGACACGGGGCCCTTATTTAACAAGCTACAGTGTTTCTGCAAATCATGGGACACGGGGCCCTTATTTAACAAGCTACAGTGTTTCTGCAAATCATGGGACACGGGGCCCTTATTTAACAAGCTACAGTGTTTCTGCAAATCAATGGACATGGGGCCCTTATTTAACAAGCTACAGTGTTTCTGCAAATCATGGGACACGGGGCCCTTATTTAACAAGCTACAGTGTTTCTGCAAATCATGGGACACGGGGCCCTTATTTAACAAGCTACAGTGTTTCTGCAAATCATGGGACACGGGGCCCTTATTTAACAAGCTACAGTGTTTCTGCAAATCATGGGACACGGGGCCCTTATTTAACAAGCCGCAGTGTTTCTGCAAATCATGGGACACGGGGCCCTTATTTAACAAGCCAGAGTGTTTCTGCAAATCATGGGACACGGGGCCCTTCTTTAACAAGCCGTAGTGTTTCTGCAAATCATGGGACATGGGGTCCTTATTTAACAAGCTACAGTGTTTCTGCAAATCATGGGACACGGGGCCCTTATTTAACAAGCCGTAGTGTTTCTGCAAATCATGGGACATGGGGTCCTTATTTAACAAGCTACAGTGTTTCTGCAAATCATGGGACACGGGGCCCTTATTTAACAAGCCGTAGTGTTTCTGCAAATCATGGGACACGGGGCCCTTATTTAACAAGCCGCAGTGTTTCTGCAAATCATGGGACATGGGGTCCTTATTTAACAAGCCGGAGTGTTTCTGCAAATCATGGGACACGGGGCCCTTATTTAACAAGCCGCAGTGTTTCTGCAAATCATGGGACACGGGGCCCTTATTTAACAAGCCGCAGTGTTTCTGCAAATCATGGGACATGGGGTCCTTATTTAACAAGCCGGAGTGTTTCTGCAAATCATGGGACACGGGGCCCTTATTTAACAAGCCGCAGTGTTTCTGCAAATCATGGGACACGGGGCCCTTATTTAACAAGCCGTAGTGTTTCTGCAAATCATGGGACATGGGGTCCTTATTTAACAAGCCGCAGTGTTTCTGCAAATCATGGGACATGGGGTCCTTATTTAACAAGCCGCAGTGTTTCTGCAAATCATGGGACATGGGGCCCTTATTTAACAAGCCGCAGTGTTTCTGCAAATCATGGGACACGGGGCCCTTATTTAACAAGCTACAGTGTTTCTGCAAATCATGGGACACGGGGCCCTTATTTAACAAGCCGCAGTGTTTCTGCAAATCATGGGACACGGGGCCCTTATTTAACAAGCTACAGTGTTTCTGCAAATCATGGGACACGGGGCCCTTATTTAACAAGCTACAGTGTTTCTGCAAATCAATGGACATGGGGCCCTTATTTAACAAGCTACAGTGTTTCTGCAAATCATGGGACACGGGGCCCTTATTTAACAAGCTACAGTGTTTCTGCAAATCATGGGACACGGGGCCCTTATTTAACAAGCTACAGTGTTTCTGCAAATCATGGGACACGGGGCCCTTATTTAACAAGCTACAGTGTTTCTGCAAATCATGGGACACGGGGCCCTTATTTAACAAGCCGCAGTGTTTCTGCAAATCATGGGACACGGGGCCCTTATTGAACAAGCCACAGTGTTTCTGCAAATCATGGGACACGGGGCCCTTATTTAACAAGCCGTAGTGTTTCTGCAAATCATGGGACATGGGGTCCTTATTTAACAAGCTACAGTGTTTCTGCAAATCATGGGACACGGGGCCCTTATTTAACAAGCCGTAGTGTTTCTGCAAATCATGGGACATGGGGTCCTTATTTAACAAGCTACAGTGTTTCTGCAAATCATGGGACACGGGGCCCTTATTTAACAAGCCGTAGTGTTTCTGCAAATCATGGGACACGGGGCTCTTATTTAACAAGCCGCAGTGTTTCTGCAAATCATGGGACATGGGGTCCTTATTTAACAAGCCGGAGTGTTTCTGCAAATCATGGGACACGGGGCCCTTATTTAACAAGCCGCAGTGTTTCTGCAAATCATGGGACACGGGGCCCTTATTTAACAAGCCGCAGTGTTTCTGCAAATCATGGGACATGGGGTCCTTATTTAACAAGCCGGAGTGTTTCTGCAAATCATGGGACACGGGGCCCTTATTTAACAAGCCGCAGTGTTTCTGCAAATCATGGGACACGGGGCCCTTATTTAACAAGCCGTAGTGTTTCTGCAAATCATGGGACATGGGGTCCTTATTTAACAAGCCGCAGTGTTTCTGCAAATCATGGGACATGGGGTCCTTATTTAACAAGCCGCAGTGTTTCTGCAAATCATGGGACACGGGGCCCTTATTTAACAAGCCGCAGTGTTTCTGCAAATCATGGGACATGGGGTCCTTATTTAACAAGCCGCAGTGTTTCTGCAAATCATGGGACACGGGGCCCTTATTTAACAAGCCGGAGTGTTTCTGCAAATCATGGGACACGGGGCCCTTATTTAACAAGCTACAGTGTTTCTGCAAATCATGGGACATGGGGTCCTTATTTAACAAGCCGGAGTGTTTCTGCAAATCATGGGACATGGGGCCCTTATTTAACAAGCTACAGTGTTTTGGCAAATCATGGGACATGGGGCCTCTGCAAACCATGGGACAAACCGCAATGTTTCTGTCCTTTATGTTTTGGCAAATGAAACATATTAAATATATTTTTAGCATTACGAATACTATGTTAGATAAAAAAAAACATATACCCAGAAGAAACCTTACTCATGAAGTAATAAACAATATAGTTCTATATGATTTTTTATAACTTTAATACTTATAATTATTTATTCATCAACAATTTTCAAATGATTGACTCAGTAATTTAATACGTTTTGTGTACAGTGCCCTTTCATGTCATTTTTCTGTCGAATCGAAACAGAGAGCCCCCAATTCTACAGACATAGGTAATCCTGCTTCTCGGCCTCCCTGGAAAACAAATGATATTCATCAAATATATTTCATTCTTCACATAAAACATAAATCTGCATTCTACCAAAGTTTTACGTTTCTGATGTATTCTCTTATGGATGGGATTCTGTTTGAATCTTTCAATTATGATAACACTAAACAACGTGTAACACTAACAATAGTCTTTAGCAAAATGGGTGGTTCTTGAATCAAGACTTAGTTGCGGGTAATGGTTTGTCTTGCAACCTGGTTTACTTTCTTACGTTTTGTGAAAAACACATGTCTAAAACTTGTATGATCGTTTTCGTATATAGTTCATTTTGTAAATTACATACGAACGAATATTAATAGACAGAAAATATAGTATACACATTTTTAAAGTGATTTCAAAAAGTTACCATGTTCAACTGTTCTTACTTTAATACAAAATAAACCATGCAATACATGTATCTGTACCTACACTCTTCATTATACATAATAATGTTTTATACCAAGCATCGACGTACTTAAGCATTATGTACTTCATTTTAGGTATTTGATCTAAACGGATTCAATAGCAATATATCTTTTTTCAGCCATTACTACGAACCTTATATATACAAATCGTTTGAATGATTATGACCTCATGTGGAAGTCGCATGCACTGGTTGTCTTTTCTCATGTTACATAGGTAGTCATTATTACACTTAGAATCATAGATACCAAACACGTATATCATTGAAAAGGTCTCATTTTTGTACCCTTGACTTTGTAATTATCATGGCCTAGTTGCAAATTACACAGTTTACTGCAAATACGACTTTTTCAGAAAAAAAAACACTATCAAAAGTATAATTATCAATTAAATAACGAGTATCTATGCCAAAACCTGACAGTACCCGATGGTGCAATAAAAGGCGTGCGCCTTCCTGCTCCTAGATCGCATGCAAGTTGTTCATAGGGCATCGGAGGGATGGGAATCACACCTGGAACATAACAAGGCCTTGCTAGATCATTTTATTTAACAGTCTCCTAACATTTAAGGCCTTTCAGAAAGTATGCTACATATTATACATCCTTATACCCATGATTAGACCCATATGCACCAGGCTTTTCAACCACACAATGTACATTGAACTCTAGTCATTCGTTTACTCAAACGTACAATAATCAAAAGTAATGAGTAAATATATCAAAGCCAGGTCGTACCTGAAGTCGCGCGCCTGTTTGCTCGAAGTTGTCGATAGGGCCTCGGTGGGACGGGTATCACACCTGGAAAAAATAGGGCCTCTCTGGATGATTTCATATTTGTAAGTAATCTCTTGCTAAATGCCTCAACACATTTTATCTATTCCGTTCAATATTTTATACATCTGTATTGAAGTAGTCATATTCATGAACATTGGTTTCTCCTACCTCAGATAAGTAGATCCAAAAATTTAACCATGCTAGAAATTCTTATCTTGCCCACGGGCAAAGATAAAACGCCCGTATGGAACTCCTTTTTAATGGTCATCATATTGCAATTACCTACCTGTCGTCTGTAGCATCATAGAAACCTTGTCTTTTGGCAATTTTTAGAATGCTTATTAATTATTTTTCGCTTCAAATGTCATCATAAAACAGTTTCTACGCACCTTTCAAGAAATAATGCTTCACTCTCCTCAGAACTATTTAAAGACCGATTTGACTATTAACATAATTTGAATCACTGCGCGCATATCCATGACAACCACGAATGATCACATACCCATACGCATTTATTTTCACTACGCACAAAAGAGTTCCATTAAAAAATACATTTTTACTTAATTTTGTTTAACCGAGGTGGGAGAAAAAGCATCTTCCATAGCCACTCGTGATAAGATAGGTTCATCCCGACCCTCGTGCAGGGTGTTTTGCGGAAACTCGGTAAACCTCGTTTCCACAAAACACCCTACGCTCGGGTCGGAATGAACCTATCTTACACTCTCGGCCATGGAAGATACTTATAATCTTACACTCTCGGCCATGGAAGGAACTTATTGTCTCGTCTTTACATGTACAGACATTTTCATTATATACACTATTAGATCCATGATCCATATGAGCCGCAGCGCGCAAATTTGGCCCTTTTGATAAACGATTGCCTCCTTTGTTGAATTGGTATATCAGTTCAATGACATTTCAGGAAGAACTATTGAACATTTCATGATGATATCTCTTATTTTCGTCAAATTACGTGTTTATACGTAAGAGTTTGTTTTGCATGTTGCCGTCATATACATGACGTTATAACGTTAAGACATTATTGAAATGACACGCTTTAATTTTAATGTATTGTGATATTCTAATATGCTTATAATTTGAGTCGTTATTTAAGCACGGAATCTTTATGGAGCATAAAGAAAGAAACGTTTGAGAATGCATTGTAATTGTAAACAATCGGGCGGGTTAAGCAGAAACATAGAGAATCATTGTTTGTTTAAGTGTAAAAAAAATTACCGAGTGAGCACCAAAAGCTATATTTCATAAATTGCGTAGCCACGATTTAAATAATTACTTTTGGTTTCATGAGCTTAAATATATTGCGACCTTATACTGATTTTTTTCCTTTTCTAGTGTATGCCTAAAAGAATATAAAATGCCAATTTATTGTAGATTTTTTAAATTTTATGCGAACGAAACGTCAGAAATGACGTCGTTGTCATTTTGTCCCGAGCATATGCACCGGGGATGAGCAAAAAAGTCACGTGACCACAAATGCAAACGCCAGTGGTATTTTGGCTCGATTGATCGTCAATCAAGGTAAGTTTCTTATCGATATTTTTGTTATACGCGAGAGTTCGTTCAAATGACATAGTGCAAAAAAGAATGCATTGTTTTGTCTTTCGATCGGTGTATTGGTCACCATTCATGTCTGCATAGTTTCTGAGAACACTTCGATACAAATTGTGTCCATGAATACAAACGCACGTAGGTAGTGTTAAAATGTCACATATTAAGATAAATTTCCACATTTTTTCAATTGTTTTGACTTTCAGTTGTTCAATAATGGCTTTTATTTGTTTTATGAATATTTTGTGCGATGCAATTTGTACAAACAAATGCATTTTCTGAAGTATTTAAATTTGGCAAACGCACGTTGACATTTTTATAAGGCAAACGTACGTAGTCTACCTAAAATGACAAATGCGCGTAGGCATCTTATATAATAATAATAATGAGTTATCGTATATGTCGAAAGCTTTTAAAACATTTTATCCTTTTTATATCCATAACTATTGCTGTAAGATTTTTGAATTTATATTTAAATTATTATTATGATCATAATGCTTACGGTCATATGCTTAAGGGAAAGTGAAACGCTTTATGTCGTTTTACTTAGCTAGATAAGCCATTTTTTAAGATTTTAATAAGCGTTTGTTTGCACGAGACGTATTTTTTATGAAAATGTCTTTACATGTGATATTCTTTTAACAAACAATTTGTGTAATATATTTTGCGAAGTAAATCAAGTGGCGCTTAATAAATGAATGACAGTGTCTGTTTCAGTGATGTCATTTGTTTGCCACGTTTGTGGGAATGCGTTGAAAACGACAGACAGACAGACAGACAGACAGTTTATTTCGACTTGTACAATGTACATCGTCAACAACACATATGTTTATACTAGTCAATGTCAACGTGTATGCATAATAACAAACAATGTAATACTAATAAGTATATATAAAAACAAAAATAAATAAATCATCTATCTAAATCAGAGGATGAACTAATATTACAGTATTAAGTTATAACATTAATTATCGTGGATCTTACTTTAAGCGAATCTTTAACAAACAGACATAGTTTAATAAGCTCTATTTTATCATTTGATTGCAACAGTTGTAAATATTTAAATACAGACGGTCTTGTATAATAGCATTTCTTAATATATTTTTTTCTATAATCATTAAAAGCTTGACACACACAGATAAAGTGAAATTCATCTTCAATATCATTGGAATTACAACAAAGACGTGGGGGCTGAAATTGCATGAGCGCCGCACTGACGGTGTAAAAGCATTTACATGCTGTTAGAAACAGTTATACACCACGGAGAGCTTGACGCGCCATATGAAAGTGTATTATAGTATTACAAAATGCTTATATTATTCTTGTTTTATTCTATATTATTCTATAATTAAGCAATTATCTACCAGTCACAAGCTCAGGCGTTTTTATTAAAGGGTACAAAAATATTGCAATTTCAAGTATTTTAATTGCATACTTTTAAAGGTATACATGTATTTATACAGGTGCACACATGGATCCAATAAGCAGTTTCTGTGCCCGAAATGCATGCAGGAGCTCACCACACATACGTACCTGAACAGGGACTGGCGAGGAGAAGATGGCACGACACGTTATACGTGCGACATGTGTGGGATTTCAATGGAGGAGAAATAGACCAGAAGGCTCATATTGACGGCCATACTGGCGAGAAATCATACCAGTGCGCTGAATGTGGGAAATGTTATCGGCATAGAAGTAGATTGTGCAAGCAATCAGCTGTTCTAAATGTTCGAGATAAACATTTTACAAGCATTGTTAAGTTAGTTAAGTCTGTATACCACCGGTATGGCCGGATGAGAGTTTGTTCGAGAACTCATATTTCCCGCAACACTTCCGCATAATATCGTGTCAATGTTTGTTACGTATCATAAATTTATATAACTTTCATTATGATGGATATTTAATAATAAAGCGGATAAATATCTTCAATATCTTGAACACATTTTCAGTTTTTAAAGGCTAACGAAATATTCGTTTGCTCCTTATTATAAGATGCCTACGTGCGTTTGCCATTTTAGGTAGACTACGTACGTTTGCCAAATTTGAAATACTTCAGAAAATGCATTTTTGTACATATTGCATCGCTCAAATTATTCATAAAACAATTAAAAACAATTATTGAACAACTGAAAAACAAACATTTGAATAAAATGTGGCAATATATCAAAATATGTGACATTAAAACACTACCTACGTGCGTTTGCATTCATGGACACAATTTGTATCGAAGTGTTCTCAGAAACTATGCAGACATGAATGGTGACCAATACACCGATCGAAAGACAAAACAATGCATTCTTTTTTGCGCTATGTCATTTGAACTAACTCTCGCGTATAACAAAAATATCGATAAGAAACTTACCTTGATTGACGATCAATCGAGCCAAAATACTACTGGCGTTTGCATTTGTGGTCACGTGACTTTTTTTGCTCATCCCCCGTGATATGTGCGATTACGTTTGATTCGGAAATGAGAGCGGGCTAAAATTTCAAAACAGTGTAAAATATCAAATTGATCATTTCACTGTTTGAAACAGTGAAATATAATTTTTATTTCACTGATATATCTCTATAAGCCACCGCATAGCATATCATAAAGAAATATAAATGTTGAAAAAAAGTCGGGTCCAACTTCGCAGTTCTTATCGAAACCCAAGTAGAGTAATTAGCACAAACCGAAAATAGAAAATGATGTGCAAATGACAATACTTAGAAATAAGTTTGAAAGGAATGCAACCTCATTAAGCCCAAAATCACAAGATGCTATTGAACTACTTTTCAATAAAATACCGTATATGTCACAAAATAATTCGGTTTTTAACAAAAATTTAGTAAATCTGATCACATTCAGAACTATCATCGAGACAGTTCTTTGTTGAGCCTTTTTTTCACAAGCGTCCAAACAAATCATTAAATCAATTATGTTTTAGAAAGAAAATCACTCATACGCATGTTTTTCTTTTCTATTTAGCAGAGTCCAACACTTTTATCATCTTCTATAGATTTTATTTTGTTAATTATAGACAAACTAAGTTCTTATTTTTAAATATCATATAGAAGTTTAACGGTCTCAATAATTAATATCTAGTTGATATTTAATTGAGTCACATATTTGTAACATGTTTGCCTATTACTATGTTTTTATTAAACAATTTCTAATAGGCTATTGCATCACTTCGGATCCATAATACCTTTTAATAAACCGATTTGTTGGGTCTATATCATATATCATATTTCTTTTTATATCAACGACATTGGTATTGCTGCGAAACAATGCGCCGTTATTAAACATTGTATGACGTTGACTTCACTTCCTTTCTATGATTGATTATTTATCTAATAATAATAATAATAATAATAATAATAATAATAATAATAACAGAACGTGTTTATGTCTTTTTTTATTCTATTTGAATAATAGCAAATTCCAGAAAGTTCAACTTCTGTTTATATTTTAAACGTGTTTCCCTTAAAGGGACTGTGTCACAGATTGGCACCAAAAATGTTTTTTTCTGTAACGAATCTCAGGACAATTATCTAATAGAATGTGTTACGCTTTGATATTATAATTGTAAAAAAAGTACCAAAATGTAAAAAAAAATGTGTCGGAGACCGGGTTCGAACCCGCGTAGCCAAAATTGAAGTCCAGCCTCTTACTCACTGAGCTACAAAGGCTTATGCTAATCGGGTGACAAAATTAAGATATACACCTACCTCGGTAATATCACGTGATAGCACCGACTAGCCAATCACGCATAAGGAATGAATTCTACCTGGTAGACATACCCAGTAATCTTTTTTAATGGAAAAATACGAAATAACTGCTAAACTTAAATAAATTGTAAACTATGTGGTACTTCAGTTAGTAAGTTTCAATGCATTGTACACATCGATGCCAAGTTCATGTCAATTTTCGACAATTTTCTCTTTTTTTTCGCTATTTTATCATACGTGAGACAGCCCCTTTAATTTGAAATTTCACAGTTAGCAATATTTCTATACAATTGATATCCATGTATAGGATTATAGGATACAGTTATTCTGATATGTCAATACTAAATTTCGTTATGGTTTTTAGCAAATTCAAGAAATTTTCATGTTCATTTATAGTTATAACACTTTAACCAAATAATCCCCTTTATCATTTAATGATAATCTGCACCTTGACTTTGTTGTCAATGTAAGTTGAATACAGTTATTTAGGTATCTTTCAGTTGTTCTGGTACATTTATTGCTAAATAAAATTTTGATATGTACAAATAACAGAAATTCATACTTTTGTTTACATTTTTAACATTTTACCCCAATAATATCATAGTTCATATTAGTAATGAGTAGACACATTAGGTATGTTATGGTGTTGTATATTATCTATCAGATACCGTTATTCTGGAATTTCTATTGTAAAATTTGATGTCAATGTAGACAATTTCCAGAAATTCTTACTTTTGTTTACATTTTTTTTAACATTTTACCCAAAAAACACATTTAACAACATATGATAAGTCTACACATAAGATATATTATGTTGCTGTATACTATCTTATAAATACAGTTAGTCTGATATTTATTTTCATAGATCTAATTTTGAAATGGACAAATCAAAGAAATTCATACTTTTGTTTACAATATTTAACACTTTACCCCAAAAATCACATTTTGCACAGTTAGATTTTCCTTATTTTTCCACACAAAGTATATATCAAACATCACAAATATGCAAAATTCATTTATGTGCTATTAAAAAAGGTGGCAATGCCTCCATTGGGAAATGACATGACGTAATTTTTTGGTCAAAACAGGTATTGCATTGAAAGTTTAATTTGTAGCCATAACTTTGTTAGTGTTATGGTGTGATGCAGATTATTCTCTTTACAGCAGGCAAGACTACAGTAATTGATACAATAAAGAGTATACGTATGTGTGAAAACCTGAGCGTACCGGAAAGTGCAATAACGGGCGTGCTCCTGCCAGCTCCTAGATCGCCTGGAAGTTGTCCATAGGGCCTCGGAGGGATGGGAGTGACACCTAGAATATAATAAGACTTCGCTTGATCAGTTAATGTTCGTTAACAGTCTCGTGTACAAATCTTACCACTAAAGTTTCCTTACATTTAAGCCAGGTCAATATCCAACACATTCGTAGAAGCGAGACATAGTTTAAGCCTTAAGGCTTTCTTCTCAATTCTGTTTACACTATTGTTTTGTGCATAATTTACATGTTCTTTGTTTAAATGCATTACATATTTGGTCAACCTTGATTATGCTCAAATTTGTCGATCTATTTGTAAATATTATGTCGAAATAAATATTGTTTAAACAAGCACACTCGTATGCAGGAATTGCTATTCATAAACATTGGTGTTTCGTTTCACCATCAACCACACTTGTCTTTTAACCATCATCAAATACATGTACAATATGCCAGGTACAGTATACTAAAGTCCTCTGTTTACTCATTTACCGAAGACGATGTGCTCATTTAGCAAACAACACATCCAGTGTCCTACCCAGCCAAAAAGGCACAGAACGTATCTTCCCTTACCAATAACGTAACAAACACATCCACTGGGAATAAGGCTGAACAAATTCAAAGATAATATGTAGATTTACACAAAGTCTATGTTTACCAGTGCATAAAGACGTGACATCATATTAAGGTTTGAAATGTTGTTAGTCCAAAACATTTTCTTTCTTGCCTAAACGTCAGCAAATTTACTGACTGATTTATCATCCAGCAAATCAATCAATTTCTACAATAGTTTTTAACTAATTTAAAAGCATGTCATCGTTTTTATCCGAGCGTTCCAGGAATGGACTTATATTATTCCGACCTGATGGGGGTCTATCATTCGAGCTCTGCAACATTTGATGGTCCATATAAAAATTTATGGAAATATGATTAAGTTGTTAGTAGGGTCTATGTCAATAAAGCTGTTAGTATTACAGGAAACATTGTTATAAACTCAATCCGTTTCACTACTTTAGCATGACCATTATTTTCATTAAGGCACAGAACACATTTATTTTGCCCAGTTATCTAATGGCATATACTAAGACCTGGTGTCGTCGCCTAACGGCTGCTTGTCGTTTCTTTTTTATCAAAAGTGGACATGGAATCGCCTGCAATAGGCAATCACTAGAATCAAGTTATAGATTATGTGATAACTTATGATGACACAACAATCCATATACAACTTAATATTTTAAGAGTAAGAACTATTTATTTATTAAAACTTCGTTTTCCTTACATTGCTCTTTGTAAGGACCAATGCCCCATTTCCCTAGAGCTGTTGGACAGCCTTGATCATAATTGACCCCTCTCTGAAGTGAATTTCGAGAGAAGTTACTCTTAAGTTAAAAAAAACAATAGAAAGAAATACTCTTTTTGCAAATTGAGATAAAGATCCAAGGATATCATGTCCATCTTATTTAATTACCCATTGTACAAATTTTACACCTGTGAGGCAACGGTCTAGCGTGTTAAAGTAACCGGACCCGTAGACTCGATAGTCCGCAAAGCTCGAGTGGGTAAGGGTTAGGTTAGAGTCAAAGAACAAAATAATCATCAACCTAAACCTACACAGGCTTCGGAACTGCGGGTCTATATATTAAAATCAAATGGCGTGTCATTTATGACCCCAAGAGCAAATGGAAATCACGAGCTTCACAGTCAATCATCAGGTTATATATTTCAGGAGTTGAACAAACACTGTTTTCAACATGTTCTTTGGTAAAAAGGAGTTCAGCAAATTGATGAAAGAAGATTTGATCAGATTTTTTTGGAAAGGTCTGTCGACAATATAAATATATTTTTGTCAAAATGTTCCAGACTACCCAATCAACAATGTACTGTGGGTTCTTGGTGATATCTTTTCAAATAAGGAACTGTTCAAAAGAAAAATGCATTATGGTGATTTGTTTCATTAACGTGTTAAAAAAGCAACATATTTTTAAAAATACCTGCAATCACGACAAAGCAGCAATAAATTGTTGACTATTTTGGAAAATCTGATAAAATCTCATATCATAAAAGCTGTTTAACTCCTTATTTAACCTACACATGTTGCAACGAATGTATTATGCTTGATAAATATATAGCCTTAAAATGAAATAAAAAAATCATTTTTTAAACACTTAAGTTTTGGTCCTTTAAATTAACTTTTACATTGTGGAAGGCTTTTTAGAGCGACTTTTCCTTTGGTGTCCGGGTATAAATGATAGTCAAAGGACAAGCAAGAAACATTTGCACATACATGTACATCTTGTGCAGATAAAGCTGGGGTTTTAGACAACTATTTCAAGATAAAGGTTGTGGGTCAAATTCCAAGGGCCCGTAGAAAAAAAATCCAGGTTTTATTACAACAGCTCTGGATTATCGCGTGTTAATGCCTGCTCCCTTTGTAAGTGAATACGAATGTAGTCTATATCAGCTAATAACTAATCGTAGCCACAATTAATATCGCCGACTGTAACAACTCTACAATACCCAATCAAAAACACACATGGAAGCTACACAACAACCTTAAACAGTTTCTTAATGAAACAACATTACAGGCTCTATCAGAGGAGACTTCATACAGGAGCAAGAGTTGGAATGTCAACAAAGTATGTGACATATGCATTTCATATTACAAACCCATAAAATGACTAGACGTATAGGGCACTTTTCAAAGTGTAACATAAACGTGCGAAGAATTCACACGTTGTGAAAAATAATGTTTAAAACTGCCTGATGAGCAAGACATGTTCATGTCTGTTGCTATTTAGAGAACTGAAGCATAGATAGTTTGGCTGTATGTTGCCAGTATGACTACTGTCCTTGAACATATGTTGTTGTTGTTTTTTAAAAGATAATTGTTTGGTATTCCATTAATAAACTTTGTTGATTACTTAGAGAACACTTTCTAACTTAAGTCGATTTCTTAGATTTTCATATTTTTCATGAAAGAAACGTTTAAGGGTTTTGAACATTAAACAGTATTTATTCTATAACGTAAATAATAAACAATGTTTTTCAGAAAGTACCAAGTTGTTTTATATCATATGCTTCATTAGAAAGTTACTTAAGTTAGAGAGTGATTAAAGGTGCTTTATGAAAGACGGCCCTGGCTTGTCCCTCTTGTTTTCATTGTTTTATTGTAAATTGTACTAACCACGTGAACGTGATCTAAACCCCGGTAGGTTTGGTGGCGGCAAAGTGTGCTGGAGGCCTGGAATAAATGTACAATGATTATTTAAAACATCATTAGTGTCGTAATTCTTATATTCATTCAAACTTTCACCACAAGTGTCAACAAATCATATGTTAGAATTGTCTGTGAATTCACAAGTATTCGTGTCATCTCAGAAAAAGGGTTTACGGATATATGTGTTTTGAATCATGTAGTTATTTACGCGAGATTAGGTTTATACGTCCAGTTCAGATATAAACTAATACGTTGCGCCAATGCTAAAGACTATAAGTCTTGTTTAACATATTCACCCGAACTAAATATTTCTCAAGCAAAGAATTTATTGTACTTCCCCATTTTAACGGTACAAATATTTCCTTACTGTTCATGTATGTAAATTAAAATCTAATTGGAAATTTGTTTTTTATCATATGCCTTATTAGAAAGTTACTTAAATTAGAGAGTGATTGAAGGTGCTATATGAATTTCGGCCCTGGCATGTCCCTCTTGTTTTCATTGTTTTATTGTAAACTGTACTAACCACGTGCTAGCGATCTATACCCCGGTTGGTTTGGTGGCGGCAAAGTGTGCTGGAGGCCTGGAATAAATGTAAAATGGTTATTTAAAACATCATTAGTGTCGTAATTCTTATATTCATTCAAACTTTCACCACATGTGTCAACAAATCATATGTTAGAATTGTCTGTGAATTCACGAGTATACGTCACAACTCAGGAAATTGGTTTACGGATGCATATGTTTTGACTTTTGAACCATGTAGTTATTTACGCGAAGTTAGTTTTATACGCCAAGTTCATATATAAATTATTACGTTGTGCCAATGATATAGAGTTTAAATCTTGTTTAACATATTCACCCGAACTAAATATGTCTCAAGCAAAGAATATTTTGTAGTTCCCCAATTTATCTGTAAAAATACTACCAAAGTGTTCATGTATGTAAATTTTGATAACCTCGTTGACAATTTTACTTTATTACGTTTTATCTTTCGAAGAATTGCATAACTGTCAATCATTTCATTTATTTTATTAAAGAACTGTGTTATGAATCAATTACGGTAAATGTTACCTCCATATGTGTAAAGTTACATAACATCACTTTTATATGCATTTTTGTAAAGGGGCGGTATTCAATATGTAACTTAAGTCAATCTTATGGTCATACATGATTGACTTCATTCACTCTATTGGTCTGTTATAAATAATAAGCGATCTGATTAGCTACATCGTTCTCCAGTTAAGACCAATATAGAATTCCAGCCCTGCAGGAGGCATTTTCATTAAGGTTTCCATTTTGAATATTATACAATCATAACTTTTGCAAGAAACAACACTCTGTTAACGATTTATTCCAGAATTAGTTATTGATCAATAATTTTATGTTTTCATTCCTTATTGTGATTGACAGAGCATCTGCCATTTGCTTTGCAGCTGCACGTCCTGGCTTACGGAAACTACCAAAGGGTTAACGTTTTCAAAAAAGGAACATGGATCTTGTTTGTGTTGCCTCTTGTTAAAATGTCGCGCAATTGGTTACCCTACATGAGAGGCGAGCTGCCATTAATTGAGAAATTGTAAAGAAACCTCAATTTGAGAAACATCAGCAACAAAACAACTACGCACGTTACAACAACATTTCTCCAATTATCTAACATATATAAGCAGTATGTTATATATTATTCCATAGTGTGTCCTCAAGAATAAGTTACAAGTAATATAATCCAGTTCAAAATTACTGCAGTGATACATCTTAAAGGGGCTGTACTCCGTATGATAAAATAGCGGGGGAAAACGAAAATTGTCGAAAACTGTCGTAAACTTGGCATCGATGTGTACAATGCATTGAAACTTACTAACTGAAGTACCACATAGTTTACAATTTATTTAAGTTTAGCAGTTATTTCGTATTTTTCCATTAAAAAAGATTACTGGGTATGTCTACCAGGTAGAATCCTACCTTATGAGTGATTGGCTAGTCGGTGTTATCACGTGATATTACCGATGTAGGTATATAGCTTAATTATGTCACTCATTAAGAGCAAGCCGTTGTAGCTCAGTGGAAACGACGCTTGACTGCAGTTTTGGCGACACGGGTTCAAACCCGGTCTCCGACACAATTTTTTGTTTACAATTTTGGTTATTTTTTTTACAGTTATGAAATCAAAGCGTAACACATTCTATTAGATAATTGTCCTGAGATTCGTTACAGAAAAAAAAACATTTTCTGGTGCCAATATGGTTTACAGTCCCTTTAAGAAAACTTAATGTCTGGTAGGTGAGGAAGGCTATCAAAAAACACAAGGTATATAATGTTTGTTTTATTGGTATGTTGTAGTCACATTAACACAAAACATAACCTTTTCAATGAAAAAGTCTTGATGCAAGACAAACAGTAATACTATTATACAGTACTCACCATTCAACGTCCGAATGACGAGATGTTGAAACAGCCGCAGAAACAACACATCTGAAAGCAAAGTGTATGGCTAAATTTTGAATTTAATATTTGTCTATTAGTGATAAAATGTGTTCATTTGGTACATATCTGACAAAAGGGGTATCTTTTCAAACAATCGCTAGTACATCTGAAATGCTAAATATTCAAGGATATGACTAATGTGATTAAAAGGTAAAGTCTTTATAGAAACAATGAACCTCGAACACGGCAACCATTTACCCCCAAACGAAATTATTTGAAAATACTTGATGTATAACCTCTTGTCGATGTTCCATACTAGTATTGAGCCACAACAAACATAAAGAATACTTAGTTTTTGGCATTTATTCAAATTCGGTTTTTATACTTAACATATTTACATCAAACATAACTCAACTTAAAAGTACCCATGACCTTAAAACACATGACATAATGGGCACCGCTATTCTTGTTTTCAGCCACAAGAAAAACTATTGTGTTCTATTTTTTCTTACAACATGTAATGCCTTAACTCTTTGAGAGTATGATTTAAGCCAACTGTTAATCTGCATTGATCTGTTTATATTAAAAGATTTGTTTATGATGACTGATATACATCATTGAGGGATTTTAAAATGTATTTGTCAAAATATCATTCAGATTGTTTTTTCTTCATATTTTTGCAAACTATTTAAAAGGAAATAGTCACACTTAAGTATATCTACATCGACACAATTGAAGTCCACAATGTTTAGACTGACTAGAAATATTCAGTTTTTCTCTGAATTCCTAGCCTTGGCCAGTTTTTGCTTTGACGAAAAAATAATCAATGCATTATGTGGCATGTGGATCCCTGAGATATAAAACATAATCCCAAAGTAGTATATGTTTGTACAGTTAAAAGTTTAAAAGAACACACACAAATAGAACGGAATGATATGCACAGCATTGCGCCCACGGAATATTGTTTCAGATGCATAACTAAGTATGTCAAAGTGCATTTGTTTTCAATGTGTTTTCTACTTCGTTTTAAATACGGGGATGGTGGGAATCGTGCGGTAAACGCTGGTGAAGCGAGAAAATTGTTCTGCAAAGTCAAATATTTTGACCAGGAAAGGTAGGTATTCAGCTTTGACTCATTTTCATTAAAATTTCAATCATATCTTTGGAAAACGGGGAATATGATGTGTGTTGGATTGATCTGCACGCTGGTATAATATGAGACCAATATGTAAAAACATCGTTGAGTTTTGACGAACAATCAGGCTCTGAACTGAGTGAAATTCAACGAGAGGTGAAGTGGGGTTTTTTTTTTATTTCCATGCAGTATTTAGTTGAAATATTTTATGTCTTATATCACTGCAACAACAAATTTTTGTTCCGTTGTTTATTCCCAGTGACTGGTTTAACTGTGTAGGCTGTTTTTAGGAAAATGCTGGCCACAATTATACGGTAGCGGTTTTGCTACGGGTGTGAAGGTTGTGCAAGATAACATTCATTAACGTTATCCACTGGAATCACATGTTTAATGTACGTATTGCGGTCACGTAAACGTCCGTTCGTCTACAGGATCACTTTTAAACGGAATTGCAAAGATCGGCAAATCAAAAAATTCATAAATGATGCCGAAATGTATAGATGATAATATGCTTATATTGCAGTAGAGTGTTGTTATACCAGCGTGCAGATAAATCCAACAAGCATTGAAACACATTCCCCGATTTTCAAAGAAATGCTTGAAATTTTAATGAAAATGAGTCAAAGTTGACCACCTACCTTCCCCTGTCAAAATATCCATTAAAGTACCATCACCGGAACTTTGCAAAACAATTTTCTCGCTCCACCAGCAGTAACGGTTGTGCGCGATTCCCCACCACCATGTTAAAGCGACTTTCAAAATCAATGTGGTTCAATGATTAGTTTTTATCATACCATCCTAATTAAGTACCATTCATTATTTGATTTGCCCAAAAAGCTAATATATTGTTTTTTCTTTGCAGGGACTTGACCATTTCCTTGTCAATGTCGCGAAAACGTGTAACATTTGGGTTTTCTCCCTGCGTAAGAGAAGGATATTGAGAAAAGTTTACATAAATATTTATGCAAATTACTTGTAATCAACAAAAACACGTAAATATTGAAATGAAAAACTTAAATCCAACTTTAAAGTTATATTATTATATTACCAGCACAAAATTGAGACGCCATCATGCGACCTTCCCAAACGTCCTTGTAACACTTATATATATATATATATATATATGAGCGGAAAAAACTAATTTCGAATTATATAAATAGTAAAAACTAGCGACCATTACAAGTATACAAGGAAAAGGATTGAAGAGTTAGCTTGCAGCTTATATTAAAACTTTTCTCCTTCCTCATATTGTTAATACATCGATATGGTATAGACAATGTATAGCAACACAGAAAAGATACATGTAGTAAGGTTGTCGGAAATCACAAATGTATCGCTATGTAGAAAAATAGCGTACACATTTAAATATTTTTTATTCATACGTGAAATTTACTCAATTAGAAAAGAAGCAGTAGAAATGATAGAAGGGTCAATAAGAGTAGGTATAAAGATTCTTTATGCGGAGTTTTAACCGGCTGTGACAGAGAAAGGAAATGACAGGAGAGAAAGAGGTAGTAGAAAGAAGGGCATGTAAACTGGTTTGCTCTCGTTGTTCGAGGATAATCCCGAATAGGCCTTTATAATAAACTACGAAAACATTTTCGAGGCTGAGCTGAACTTATGAACAAGGCGAAATAAGTGTAGCAGTGGAAGAAGCAGTGTTCGGTGGCATCTATCTGGCCGCACTGACAGCATGGGTCTGGAATTATGTTCTTCGAAACCAAGTACATACTACAATGGGTCCTTATTCTACAGTGCATTATTGAGTCGAAACGATTGCCTTCATAATGTAAGATTGGTAGGTTGGATATTTGATAAAGTTTTGATAGTCGTGACTTGAAAATCGACACTGTTTCAGACTCTCGGATATTAGAAAGGAGATTGTACCATAAGGCAATAGTGGATGAGATGAATGACTTTGCGAAAACCTGTGTATTACAAAAGGAATTTCTTGTAGAAGAAGAATTCCGTAGATAATATTATGTAACATTCTGTACTAAATTGGGATGAGATTTGATAGATAAATTTATGTCATGGAGTTAATCATCTTATAGAACGGTGTGAGTCTGTGTTGCTCTCGGCGTGACTTAAGTTGTTTTAACCTAGCCTCTTTACAAAACTTATAAGTATTAACACGCTTAGTGGCACTATCACCTTATATCCTCTCAGAAGAAATGACTATTTTCTGATATCCCCTCAGAAGAATTCACTATTATCTGATATCATCTCAGTAGAATTCACTATTCTCTTATACCCCCTCAGTAGAATTGACCATTATCTTATATCCACTCAGTACAATTCACTATTATCTGATATCATCTCAGTAGAATTCACTATTCTCTTATATCCCCTCAGTAGAATTGACCATTATCTTATATCCACTCAGTACAATTCACTATTATCTGATATCACCTCAGTATAATTCACTATTTTCTTATATCTTATATTTTATGTTATATCCCCCCAGTAGAATTTACTTTTATGTTATATCCTCTCAGTAGAATTCACTGTTATATTATATCCCATCAGTAGAATGCACAATTATCCTATATCCCCTCAGTAGAATTAACTATTATCCTATATCCCCTCAAAAGAATTCACAATTATCTTATACTCCCTCCGTAGAATAAACTGTTTTCTGATATCCCCTCAGTAGAATTGACTATTATCTTATATACCCTCTGTATAATTAACTATTATCTTATATCCCCTCCGTAGAATAAACTATTTTCTGATATCCCCTCAGTAGAATTAACTATTATCCTATACCCCTCAGAAGAATTCACAATTATCGTATATCCCCTCCGTAGAATAAACTATTTTCTGATATTCACTGCTATATTATATCCCCTCAGTAGAATGAACAATTGTCCTATATCCCCTCAGTAGAATTAACTATTATCCTTTACCCCCTCAGTAGAATTCACAATTATCTTATATCCCCTCAGTAGAAAAAACTATTTTCTGATATCCCTTAGTAGAATTTACAATTATCTGATATCCCCTCAGTAGAATTAACTATTAACTTATATCCCCTTGCGTATAATCTACTGTAATCTTATTTCCCTTGAGTAGAATTTACTTTCAACTTGTGGTACATTACCTTTCTGTATACAATAACTTCGTTTCATGCAATAGTGAATAAATTTCCAACATTTGGATGTATTCACAGACGGTTTCGATACATAAATTATCCAAAATAAAATAAAAACTAATTCATCAGCATATTTTATAGAGTTTTGGTTACGGCTGTCGGATATCAATGAATAAGTATCTGATTTAATAACTTTTTTTAATAATTTACCACACCGTACCATTAAATCTTGAGCTTGCGAGTTTCAGGTTTAATATGGTTATTGCATTTTAAATGGGTTTAATATACTAGTGAAGGGTCTGGAATGTTTAGAAAAGTAAGATTTATATATCATAAACACGGATGTAAGTTAAGATGGTCAAATATATTTTTGGAATAAAAAAAATCCACTATTATGTTATATCCCCTCAGTAGAATTAACTTTTATCTGATATCCCCTCAGTATAATCAACTATTATCTTCACTCAATAGAATTAACTATTATCTTACATCCCCTCAGTAGAATTCACAATTATCTTATATCCCCTCCGTAGAATAAACTATTTTCTGATATCCCCTCAGTATAATCAACCATTATCTTCACTCAGTAGAATTAACTATTACCTTATATCCCCTCAGTATAATTAACTCTTATCTTATATCTCCTTGCGTATAATCCACTATAATCTTATTTCCCTTGAGTATAATTTACTTTTAACTTGTGATACATAAACCTGCATGTATACAATAACTTCGTTTCATGCAATAGTAAATAAACTTCCAACCATTGGATGTATTCATAGACGGTTTCGAATCATAAGCTATGCAAAAATTAAAAATAAAAGCATAATTCAACCGCACATTGTATAGAGTTGTGGTTACGGATGTCGGATAGCTATAAATAAGTATCTAATTTAATAACTTCAATATAATTTACCACGCCGTACATTTAAATCTTGAGCTTGCGAGTTTCATGTTTATATGGTAATTGCGTTTTATAATGGTTTAAAATAGTAGTGAAGGTCCTGGAATGCTTAGAAAATAAGATTTATATATCATAAACACGGATGTAAGTTAAGATGATGAAATTTATTTTTGGACGAAAAATGTGAAACAAGACCAACAACACTAGTATATGTAAGCAATAATAGTATCGCCCCAGCTGGTAGGGAACTCGAACTAAGACCACCAACACTAATATATGGTAGCAATAGTATTATTACCCCAGCTAGTAGGGAGACTGAACTACGACCACCAACACTAGTATATTTGAGCTATAGTATTATCGTCCCAGTTAGTAGGAAGCTCGAACCAAGACCACCAACACTAGTATACGTGAGCGATAGTATTATCGTCCCAGCTTGTAGGGAGCTCGAACCAAGACCACCAACACTAGTATATTTGAGCTATAGTATCATCGTCCCAGTTAGTAGGGAGCTCAAACCTAGACCACCACCACTAGTATACGTGAGCTATAGTATTATCGTCCCAGTTAGTAGGAAGCTCGAACCAAGACCACCAACACTAGTATATTTGAGCTATAGTATTATCGTCCCAGTTAGTAGGAAGCTCGAACCAAGACCACCAACACTAGTATACGTGAGCGATAGTATTATCGTCCCAGCTTGTAGGGAGCTCGAACCAAGACCACCAACACTAGTATATTTGAGCTATAGTATCATCGTCCCAGTTAGTAGGGAGCTCAAACCTAGACCACCAACACTAGTATACGTGAGCGATAGTATTATCGTCCCTGCTTGTAGGGAGCTCGAACCAAGACCACCAACACTAGTATATGTGAGCAATAGTATTATCGTCCCAGCTTGTAGGGAGCTCGAACCAAGACCACCAACACTAGTATATTTGAGCTATAGTATCATCGTCCCAGTTAGTAGGGAGCTCAAACCTAGACCACCACCACTAGTATATGTGAGCAATAGTATTATCGTCCCAGCTAGTAGGGAGCTCAAACCTAGACCACCAACACTAGTATATATGAGCAATAGCATTATCGTCCCAGCTAGTAGGGAGCTCAAACCTAGACCACCAACACTAGTATATGTGAGCAATAGCATTATCGTCCCAGCTAGTAGGGAGCTCAAACCTAGACCACCAACACTAGTATATGTGAGCAATAGTATTATCGTCCCAGCTAGTAGGGAGCTCAAACCTAGACCACCAACACTAGTATATGTGAGTAATAGCATTATCGTCCCAGCTAGTAGGGAGCTCAAACCTAGACCACCAACACTAGTATATGTGAGCAATAGTATTATCGTCCCAGCTAGAAGGGAGCTCGAACCAAGAACACCAAAACTAGTATATGTGAGCAATAGCATTATCGTCCCAGCTAGTAGGGAGCTCAAACCTAGACCACCAACACTAGTATATGTGAGCAATAGTATTATCGTCCCTGCTAGTACGGAGCTCGAACCAAGACCACCAACACTTGTATATTTGTGCAATAGTACTATCGACATAGCTAGTAGGGAGCTCGAACTAAGACCACCAACACTAGTATATTTGTGCAATAGTATAATCGTCCCAGCTAGTAGAGAGCTCGAACCAAGACCACCAACACTAGTATATGTGAGCAAAAGCATTATCATCCCAGCTAGTAGGGAGCTAGTCCCAGCCGGTAGGGAGCTCGAACCAATACCACGGACACTAGTATATGTGAGCAAAAGTACTATCGCCCCAGCTAGTAGGGAGCTCGAACCAAGACCACCAACACTAGTATATGTGAGCAATAGTATTATCGTCCCAGCTAGTAGGGAGCTCGAAACAAGACCACCAACACTAGTATATGTGAGCAATTGTATTATCGTCCCAGCTAGTAGGGAGCTCGAACCAAGACCACCAACACTAGTATATGTGAGCAATTGTATTATCGTCCCAGCTAGTAGGGAGCTCGAACCAAGACCACCAACACTAGTATATGTGAGCAATTGTATTATCGTCCCAGCTAGTAGGGAGCTCGAACCAAGACCACCAACACTAGTATATGTGAGCAATTGTATTATCGTCCCAGCTAGTAGGGAGCTCAAACCTAGACCACCAACACTAGTATATTTTAGCAATTGTATTATCGACTCTGCAAAATTCGTCTTCGTTAGTAGGTTGTGCTCCCAATTAACCATTCGGGCTGATTGGTTATCACTCTTTTGTTCACGATACTGAAATATAGTAGCTGACATGAAAAATGTTACTCAAAAAGGTATGTGACCCTTACTGGATGATTTTGTTATTGAAAGCGTCATTCACATTTGCAAAATGAAAATAAATGTGTTTTTCATATTGTGCAAAGCGTTATCTCATTTAAAAGAATATCTATCTTTTTACGTCAAACATTTACTTCCAAATCCAATAAATCTTTGTTCTTAACAAATGGGAATACGTCCAATAGCAATCTAATCCATATGTCTACAAACGAACACTAGCCATCGTAAATACTTTCATGTTTATAACTTCCGCATGGAAAATATTCACAATAAAGAGATTTATAAAGGTGCGCAAACGGTCTTAAGCAACCATTATACAGTGTTCGTATCATATAGCTAAGATACTATGGCGCACATGTGGTCAACAACGTCAACTATAACGGTAATAGGTGTCCTGCTGATAAGCCACGTGACGGGACTTGGTGACGTCATATTGCATGGTGACGTATACGCTCAGTACATTGGCGCCCTCTACACAGACATCACGTGCACGACGGTGGAACCGGAAACAGTTCAGAATCTGCAGGCGATCAAGTGGACTCTGGATAGTCTCAACAAGAGGAACTTCATCAGCAGTGTGAGAATAGGTATTTGAATTCATTATATTTATACGTAGTTAATACTATTATTATTATCGTTATTATTATTATTATTATTAGTAGTAGTAGTAGTAGTAGTAGTAGTAGAAGTAGTAGTAGTAGTAGTAGTAGTACTAGTAGTAGTAGTAGTAGTAGTAGTAGTAGTAGTAGTACTAGTAGTAGTAGTAGTAGTAGTAGTAGTAGTAGTAGTAGTAGTAGTAGTAGTAGTAGTAGTAGTAGTAGTAGTGGTGGTGGTAGTAGTAGTAGTAGTAGTAGTAGTAGTAGTAGTAGTAGTAGTAGTAGTAGTAGTAGTAGTAGTAGTAGTAGTAGTAGTTGTAGTAGTAGTAGTAGTAGTAGTAGTAGTAGTAGTAGTAGTAGTAGTAGTAGTAGTAGTAGTAGTAGTTGTAGTAGTAGTAGTGGTAGTAGTAGTAGTAGTAGTAGTAGAAGAAGTAGTGGTAGTGGTAGTGGTAGTAGTAGTGGTAGTAGTAGTAGTAGTAGTAGTAGTAGTAGTAGTAGTAGTAGTAGTAGTAGTAGTAGTAGTAGTAGTACTAGTAGTAGTAGTAGTAGTAGTAGTAGTAGTAGTAGTAGTAGTAGTAGTAGTAGTAGTAGTAGTAGTAGTAGTAGTAGTAGTAGTAGTAGTAGTAGTAGTAGTAGCAGCAGCAGCAACAACAACAACAACAGCAGCAGCAGTAGCAGTATTAGTTGTAGTAGTAGTAGTAGTAGTAGAAGTAGTAGAATTTGCAAGAAAAAATGTTCCATGTCTGTTAGTGTTTCCCCATATCGGAACGGAAACACATAGGTGGAGCTTGTCCGTTCATTAATAACAACACGGATATTCATCAGTGGTATAAAAGTTATTTATGTTATTATAAGGTTAACGTGTGTGCGTCAAGACAGCGGTCTCTGACATCATTAATGCGACAACGTAGATTATACATGTGTTTTAAAGGCGTGGCGACGTGTGCATTTTTAGAAGTGTTCTTTTCTTGTTATGATTTTGGCTTCCAGTTTTAAAAATCACGATCAATCGTTGTAATTATTGAGTTTAAAAATCCATAAGCATACATTTGGGTGACATTTTAGTCTATTTTAAGATATTACAATAAAGATAAAAATATAAAAAAAAACTTCGTTGTAGGTCTGCGGGTGACGGCCTTATGCAACTCGGTTGAGGATGCCCGGCAGCAGGCGATGCGTCTCATTGTCGAGTTAGGGGCCTCAAATACTTCCGACATTATAGGTAAGGTTTCAGATACTTACCTACGTCATACGTCAGGGCCTAGGTACCCAATGACGTCAATCATCAGGGCGCAAATACCTTACAACGTCATTAAGGTTTATAAAAACATGTGACGTCATAGGTAAGGGATCAATACTTGGTGATGTCATACGTAATGATGTCATATGAGTATTGTCAAAACACCAAACGCTGTCCGAAAATATTGTTGTGTTCTGTTAAAACTTTAAAAACGCGAGAAAGGAATTTAACAGTAGTTTCGCTCGGTCTTAGTCCGACGGCTGAAATTGAGAGCCCACCATGGCAACTGTTATGGTTTTGTGCAAGGTTTTGCTTAAATACCTGATTCTGCTGCCGGAAAGCAATCTTATTTGATAAAATACTTCCTCTGGCTTTGTTTTTGAAACAATCAATTATTACGGCACTTATATCTATGTTTCAGATTCAAGTTCGATACATTTGACTTTATATTTATGTCAAAATCTACCTTTAGTGACGTATTCTCATCAGGTATTATCGGGTCGGAATACAGCTCGGAGGCAGAAGCAATCTCGCGGCTGATGAGCCCACTTCCGGAGCGTTTCCGGTTGCTACAGGTGAGCTTATCTGCGACGGCCGCGAAGCTCAGGGACCGCAGTATTTACCGGAACTTCTTTAGAACCATTCCACCGGATGATCTCCAAGCTAAGGTACGTGAATCTTTGTCATCCATGTTGATTATGATCTTTTTTTTCCTTTGGCTGATAATATTAACGTCAAATAAGTGGCATAGCAATGCAAGTTAGCTGCCTATTGGCTTCAAGTTAACGGCGTAACGTCGTTAATTTAGCGGCTAAGCGGCATAGCGGGGTGCAGTTAGCGACCAAGCGGCATAGCGTCGTGAAGTTAACGGCGTAGATGCATAGCTGCCAACCGGCCTAGCGGCGCAAAGGTACCGGCCAAGCGGCCAAGCGGCGTGAAATTAGCGGCCTAGCGGTGTGAAGTTAGCGGCAAAGCGGCCTAGCTGCCTTAGACCAGAATGTCGGTTTCAAGTTAGTGGCCAAGTGGCTAACGTCCTTAAGTTAGAAGCCTATCTGCCTACCATTAATCTGCCGAGCGGCCTTTTGTCGAGAAATAAGCGGCCTGGTGGCCTCAAATTGTTTTCTATTTTAAGCATTATCTGTGCATATAAAGAAGTATGAACACAGAAAGGTCGATATAACAGCCCTATCTGCCTTAAATTGTTTTCTATTTCAAAGCATTTTTGGGTGCGTTTTCTTCAAAAAAAATTAATTAAAACGTTGTTTATGCACAAATTAACATACTGTAGCGATTATAGATACAATTTAAGGCCGCCATGGCGCTAACTTCAGGCCGCTAGGCCGCTGGAGTGCTTGATCGACTTTTTTGTTTTCAAAACTTCTTGAAATGAAAAGATGCCCCATTGTCCATAAGGTGCTATAAAATGACAGTTTTGATTTAGCTTTCGATTGAAACCCAAACACTTCTTTTGCAACATTGGGGATAACTTTTTAATTATCGTTACATGATGTTCATTTGTGCATATAAACGTTAATTTAAAAGAAACAAATCAAAATCAAATTGTTTGAAAAAAACTAGGCCGCTATGGCGCCAGGTCGCCGACTTCACGCCGCTAGGCCTTCAGGCCTTTTACTTTTCCCCGCTAGGCCGCCTGGCCGCTAACTCTTCACGTCGCTAGGCCATCAGGCCGGTTACTTTACCCCGCTAGGCCGCTTGGTCGCTGTCTTCACGCCGCTAGGCCGCCAGACCGTTTACTTTACCCCGCTAGGCCGCTTGGTCGCTTACTTCACGTCGCTAGGCGGACAACTCCAGGACGCTGGTCGCTAGGCCGCTAGCTTTACGGACATGCTCATAATTTCATCTATAAACAGCATGTCGTATTTTGGTTTTATATCGTTACGATTTTCATAAGATGTTTTAGCAGCTGCATTCGCTCATTTTTACTTACATTGTTTTACCTTTAAAAATAGTTTATGTAAATGATGATTGTGGTTGTATTCTCATTGAATTTCAATGGTGCCGAAATAAATTTCATTCATGAAAATCAGATTGCATTCTTTATATGTCGATCTTCCAGGTAATGAAGCAGTTCTTAGTCAGTATGAACTGGACATTTCTTGCGATCATTCACGATGACAACGCGTACGGTTCCGGTGGCGCCCGGGCGCTCCTCGAAACGGCGAAGGGCCTTGACATCTGCTTCCCCGAAGTGATTCCTGTGGGTGCCGATTACAACGTGACGGTTGTGGAGAATCTTCTTCGAGAGCGAGTGTACAGGATAGGGCGGTCACCGCTACCTCCTGTCACTGGTATAATTGTATTCGGTACTTTCTACCTGACTTCCGCTGTGCTGAAGGCCGCAGATAACATTTCTCGCCAGGGCGGGGACGCCGCTAACATTCGGCCCGTCTTCCTGTTGTCGGAGGCGGCAGGCTATCTTGAAGGCGACACAGATCCCATAACCAAAGGCGCCTTTGTTCTAAGTCCGCCTCGCCGGAATATGTCTGAATTCGAAACAGAATGGAAGCTGAGCCTAACAGACAACAGCATATTAAGAACCGAAGCGGGAAACAATTTATATTTCAAGAAAATGTATGAACAAATTAGAAATTGTCAGTTTTCTGAAACAAATACGTCATCAAGCGTTTACTGTAGAGCTATGACTGACGCGGAGTTCCGCGATCAAATCCCCAATACAGTTTACAACCAGTACGGGATACAGGCCGCCATGGTGGTGGCGAAGGCGGTGGACTTGGTGAGTGGCAAGGTATGTCCCAGGGCCGCCTCCTGCCCGCAGCTGACAAACACAAGTCTTGCACCAAGAGCGGAATTCATCTCCGTTCTTGAGAACAGACACATCGATTTTGACGCGGATTTTGGATCATTCCGGCTGGACGCGTTTAAGAACCAAAACCTTGGCATTGTATTTAATGGGTCGGCTGATCCGGTCTTCATCCCGGCGGGACAGAGCCCGGAGTACGAAGTGTACAGCCACCAAGATTGTCCAGGATCTAGTTCCCCGTGTCTACGAAAGGTAAACTTAAGTTTACTATTGATGCTTTGCATGTGAAGTATTTAACAAATATGAATTATATGATATTAAATATATTTAGTTTACTTTCTATTTATATAATTGACAATACATGTATACTAGACGCTTCATTTGACAATGGTATTTTATATCATCGTAATTCACTTGAGGTAAACAACTGGATTGAAAGATAAATGACTGTGGAATTCGAGAAAGTGTTTTTTGTCTTCGTATTTAACTGTTCAACTTTGATTCACTGTTTCAGGTAGCGGATTACAGATTAGGTCAACTTAAAACCTCGGGTTACAATCCCATTAAATGTTACGACCTAGCTGGCACAGAGACCGACTGTTCCGTCCATCGGCCTCAGGTGCCTAACGGCTTCCGGTCTGACACATGCGTGGGGCGACAGGAATTGGATCCCGTTCTCTTTGAGATGGGTGACATTTACATAGTAGGGATCGTACCTGTTCATAACGTGGGTAGCTCGCCCCTGGAGTGTGGCGATATTAAAAAAGGCAGCATCGATGTTGTTGAAGCTATTCGGTTTGCTGTGAGTGAGCGACAGACTTTATTCTCGGGTAAAGTCGGAGTTATTATAGTGGACAGTTGTAACGATCCGCAGATCATACAAGAAAAGATCCTCTCTATTCAGAGACTGGGTGTATACCACGATGGTGTCTATGAGCAGGTCAAGGGTAAGATCCTTGGCTACATAGGCGGCTGGTCGAGCGATGAAAGCAAGGCTGTCGCGCTAATCACTGGCCGCCTCAGTAAGGTTCAAATCAGCTACGCATCGACAGCCATCGTCCTCAGCCGGCGGAACGAGCTTCCGTACTTTCTCCGAATTCCAAGCCCTGACAATGACCAGGCGAGGACAATGCTAGAAATTGTAAAGACACTCCACCCGAACCGGACACAAATTCAGGTTCTCTACAGCCAGAGTACGTATGGTGAGGGTGGTTTGAGCCTGATCAAGGACGTCATTGAAAATTTACAGTATGACGTCTGCATAGTAAATCAGATACCATTTTCGGCGGAAATCAGCCCTCAGCGCGTCGTCGACAGCCTCCGAGCAAACTCAGACGCCAAGTTTGTTTTAGTGTTCTTGGGATCGTCTGACGTCAATATCATCATCAACACCCTTAACACATTGGATAGTAACGAATTCCTCTTCATAACATCGGAAGGATGGGGGCTGCGACAAGCGTTGATTGGTTCCATTGCGATTGCCTCGCGCCTGTGGGTGACGGACTCATTCGAGAACCACATAGCTGCCCTGGTGCCCGAGGGTAGCTCCATCAATCCCTGGGTCCGCCCCTACATGGAGTCGCAGTTTGACTGTTACTACCAGTGGAGTTTTGACAAGTCGTCCAATAGGACTTGCACGTATGTAGTTCGGATTGCTTAGAATGCGATAACTCGAACAGGCGATAACTCGAAAACATTATTTTAGTTGTCACACTTCCACGCTTAAAACACAGAGTTATTGTTCATAAGGATGGGTCAATGTACACCAAACCTCTATGTTGTCATTTTCCCCATGTTACAGCTTCTATGAACATTATTGATCTAGACTGAAATATATCCGAAATTATCTTCAAGTTTCTGATTACAAATAGTCTAAATCATTCAGCCTCTCTGATCAATTCATCACTTCAAACATTCAGAATTCCTCAGCCATTTCTATCAAAAACAACCTCGGATGTATATGGACGGTTTACATACTCAGAAATGGGTATGTTTAAGTCCGCTGCAAGTAGTTCGCGTAGTGATTTAATTTTGCAGTTAAACATAATGACTTAAATCTTTTGGAATCTTGCAATTTTACACTTTCCTGCCAATCAATTAAATCTTTGATCAACAAATACAAGCTAAAACACTTATTTAATTAATGATATAATTCAAAACTTTGCGAACTACTTCTACTGATGTAACGGCATACATCCGAGGTTGTTTTCGATCAAAGTGGCCGAGGAGTTCTGATTGTGACTTCGCATTGAACGGTATAGGCCCGGATTAGATGCAAGCGTTAAGATGATCGAAATTAATTACATATGACGTTTTAATCAAGTGATATGTACACCCTGACCTTGAATTTCAATTACATATATATTGAGTGTCACAAAATGAATTATTATTTTTTACAAACAATATAAACGGCCTAAACCGACCAATTAAGTTATTAGTTTCGAAATAGATATCACAATTTATCAGAAATATCGCTTCCAAAAATCGATCTTACGATAAATGCGTTGGTAAGATGTCCCTAATATCTTTATTTTTTAAGCTAAGTCATCTTTTTATCTTTCCCACCTTACACCAGAGGTAGTGAGCGGCTTACAAGCTCCGTGTACGACATTGATTCGTGGGCGCCGTTCGCCGAACGGGCGGTACAGATGCTCATGGATGCCGGCAGTCAGTTCCTGCTGTCCACGTGCGGAAACAGCGGCTCCATTTGCCCAGCTTTTGCCAACTCGACGGACCAGGTATGTAAGACAGGGTCATTTTCGAAGCTCCGTTAAAATAATCGCAATATTTTGTCTAAATAGTTTGGCTTGCTCCATAAAGTCCTTGGCCGACGTTACAACACAACTAGAATGTTACAATAAGTATTAAAGATGCACTCTTACTCTTAGATAAGATTAAGCACAATTAATGCCATTCTTTAAATATTCCAAAAAGGGTGAATAAATGTCGAAAAAAAATGGTTCTTATGAAGGATACCGAGTCTAATCTGAAAGAAATGAGCCTAAAACACGGTATGTCTACCTTATGAGACTATAGTAGACAACAGTAAATCTTTTAGCATTCACCAATCATTTAAATAATTAGCGCTTTCTGCTGTTAGATACACGGTTACATTCTTGTTATCAGTAATTAATATTTTCCATAAATGCTTTATTTAGTAAGTAGTTAAAGGTTTATCAGTCAAAATTTATGTTTGTTATATACATGTGTATGTATTGATTTTGAATAAGAGTGTCACTTTAACACTAACGAGCAGTGCCACAATAAAACGGAGCGCCACATTGTATCCCTTGTTTGACCACAACAGCGACGTCATCATGATCTTGGGTACTGGATCGTAGCGTAAAATATATAAGGCTATATGTTTGTCCTTTTATATCAGTGTTTGACGTCAGCTGAGACGTCACCATGATATTGAGGTGTAGATAGTAAGATCAGCTGTCATTTTAGTTTTAGCCAGTCCTGAAGGATCTGAGCTTATGATGGACACAATACGTCTTTTTAACGTGCTTGACGTCAGTGATGACGTCACTTTGTCCTGGTGTGAAAAGTGGGACACTTACAACGTATAATTGGGCATTGACCTTCCAGTTTCTGGCAGTCCTAAAGAACGAGCGTGCCAAGAAAGAGGCTCAGGACGCCAAGTTGTATCCCGTATTTGACGACAACGGTGACGGCACAATTGGATACCGGATATACGTCTTCGATAGCACCGGGGATCCAGTTAAGGTAGTGTTTAGTGTACCTTTAGAGACCATGGCATTGGTAAATAACTCTATAGTCCTATTTTTGTAATGCACCAGTCTATTGTAACCACGCCCCCCCCCCCCCAAGGTCCGGGGGTATACCAGGGAAAGCCGGGGAAAAGGGCCGTGTTTTTACTGTCCAGGTGGCCCCGCAGGGCCGGGTGACCGCGGTGGTTTTGTCATAGCGTCAAATTTAGCGGAGATTGGGCCTTATGTAGAGTCTCTGGGATGCGGGGGCGTTTGGCCGAGGTTAAACCATCAGTTCGTCCCCGCAGGGCGGGGATTTTACCCGGGGTTGGCTGGACCGAAAGTCAAAGTCCCGGCTATTCCCCGGACCTGGGGGTCGTGGTTACAATTGACCGATGCATAAACATAAGAAACTGCAGACTTCATTGCGGATTCCACTCCCATACCACCATAAACTATTAAAATAAGGAATAACCAATTATATACCAAACCAAAAATAGTGAGCTTTGCTTGTTCTTATTATATTGGACTTAAGATTGTTCGTGAAATCGGGGCCAGAGCCGTTTTTAACATTTCAGCCAAGTGCTTGACTTTGGTCAGTATATTTTTTAATACTCAGGAGTAGGAGAAACAGTGAGTGTATATCACGTGATAAATTACATCATATATGCTTCGCCGGAAGGCAATATTTTGCTTAAACTGAAGACTTTAAACAACGATAACTTCAGTTTTTCCTCACATTGAGAAATTCAGTACTGAATGCATTTGGCCTCTTGTGCGATTCTTTTATGACGTGTGATCCTATCCTTTTTATGAGCGTTGGGTTTCGTTGGTCTTACATAGCACTTGTTACATATATATGCCCCTGTAATCACGAGTGAATATCACATCGGTCCCGGGATATAATAAAGCTGACAATCGAGTCATTATTATATCGACTATTCGAATAATATAGAGAGCTATGCTACTCATAATAGCGGCGGCGCCGGTGTCGGCGTCAGCATCACATATTGATTAAGATTTTGCATGTAAGGACCTTTAAGACATTATTTCGACACAAACACCATACATTGCGTTCAAACAGGTGTTCCCAACTATCCAACCTACTTAATGAGTCAAGTTGGAGAACTCTATCTTTCATATAATGCAAATTATTGCCCCTTATCATTCGACTTAAAATTCTGGTCAATGCATTCCGTGTAAGCACTCGTTGGTTTATATCTCAGCAACTTTGTGATGTATGGCATTGAGGCTAAATATTTATACAAAGATCCTCACCCATCAAACGTACTAAAATAGTCAAGTTATATAACTCTGGTTTGTATATAATGCAAATTATGGCCCTTTAAAATTTGATATAGAAATTCTGGTTTAGGTTTTGTATAAAACCAAGAGGAAGTCAATACCTCAGCAAATATCTTATGTATTGCAATGAACTTCAGACAGGTGTTTCCAAATATCCAACATACTTAATATATCAAGTTATATAACTTTATCATGAATATGGTCGTTTATTATTCGTAATAGAAATTCTGTTTCAGGTTTTGCATGAAAGCGTACACAAGTCAATGTCTTAGCAAGTACTTGATGTATTGTTTGAAACTGTATACAAAGTATCCCAGCCATCAAACCTGCTTATTTAATCAAATTAGATAATTCTTAATTGTATTTCATAAATAAATGCCTTTTTATTATTCGTCTTCTAGCAGATCTGGTTAAGGTTTTGCATGTTAGCATATATAAGTCAACAACTCACCAAATACTTGATATATTCCAATGAAACGTAATACAGTCAAGTAAGATAACTCTATCTTGAATAATTAAAATGCAAAACTTGCGCCTATAATTTCATGCTAAGGCTTTGCGTGTAAGCGATATAACGTCATCAGCCTGGATATTCTTTAGATCGGGTCGAGCGGAGAAGAGACGAGCTTCAACCTGCAGGTGGACGCTTTCAACGTGCACCGCCCACGTGACTCCTACATTTCCTCGTGCGGAGAATCCCAGGCTTGCGGTAAATGCTTTCCCGCTCCGAGGTGAGACACAGTTTGTGTCTTGTGTTTTTTGCAGTTTATGAATTGTAACAAGATTTTGAAACTTTTAGGTGACGTTTTTGCTTGTTTGATTTCATTATATTTGTGAAAAAGTCAGGCCAATGACATAACAAGTTACATTCATGATATGTCACGTTTCATCTCTATATATTGATCTACTAGAAAGATTAAAATGTAAAGAACGTGAAAATTGGTGCTTTAACGTTGTCTTGTATTGAAAATTAAATAATTTAAAAGGACTAGACACCAGATGGTTCCAAATCAGCAAATACAGCATTTCATCAAAACAAGACCAAAATTGTCAATACTAGCTAGTAGTATGAGGCCGATAAAACATTATTTTACATGATTGAAATAAAATAAAAATCGCTGTATGTGAGTTAACCATTAAAAATTGTACAATGTTGTCCTAGTTCATAGTGTATAATTATATTAAGCATGTGAAAGGCACGTCATTACTACAGATCCACATACCGGAGCAATTTTAAATTCACCGGGATTTACGGGGTAGACAAAGACAGTAATTTTTCGATTTGTAAAAATACGCAAAAACTTCGAAAGATACTGGTAGATGATTTTGCCGTAAGCGATGTGCTACATTAGTATGTCAGATTGAATACGTTTTACACAACAATAACAAGTGTTTGCATTTTTTCTTGCAGCTGTATCATCTGGTCTAGTCCCTTTAATGATAAAATGTCAGCTATACACTCATATCAAATTCTTTTTATTGAAACACCTTTGAAGCTCTACTGATTCCACCGGAAGTTCGGCGGTCTCTGGGGGAATTATCGCCGTGATCGTGGTCCTTGTTGTGCTGTGTTGCGGGCTGACAGCCGCCCACCTCTTCATCTGTAACCGTTATGGATGTTTCCTCCGCTTCCGTAAGACGCATAAGTTTACTTTGGTTGAAAGGCGCGCAAAAGAGAATGATTCAAAAATATGTACAAAAGTTACTAAAGCATTTTTATGTTTTATTCATTTGGCTTTATTGGGCATTACAAAAAAGCATTAGCTGTGTGAAGTTAGCTAAACATACGACATTGGACATTGGACATTCAAAATCGAATGTTGTGCTGGCACGACATTGGACATTGGACATTCAAAATCGAATGTTGTGCTGGCACGACATTGGACATTGGACATTCAAAATCGAATGTTGTGCTGGCACGACATTGGACATTCAAAATCGAATGTTGTGCTGGCACGACATTGGACATTGGACATTCAAAATCGAATGTTGTGCTGGCACGACATTGGACATTGGACATTCAAAAACGAATGTCGTGCCAGCACGACATTGGAAATTGGACATTCAAAATCGAATGTTGTGCTAAAAGCATTTGATTTGCGTACAGATAAAAATACTTGCCTTTATAAAATTTAAAATGTATATATGTTTTTGCATCAAGCTAAAGTTTGCGTCTTTAAAGCTGCACTCTCACAGATTGACAGTTTTGACATTTTTTTCTGCTTTGAATCAGATTATTTGGGCATCAATGCTTTCAATCCATTCGTATAAAGTAATTTATATTAGAACATAAATCAATTTATCGAAAAACGGCCGAAACATTCAATTTTCTTTAAACGTTAGTAACGCTTTTAGCCTTATGACCTACCATCAATATAAAAAACTGCAATCTAATATTAAGTCAGCATTTTTTTATCGCTGGTTTTCAGACATTTACGCAAAATTTGGCTCATATCAAGACAAAAATAAATAAAAGAAATACTCACAGCTGATAATCTGTGAAAGTGCAATTTTAGCCTGATTAAGGAAATATGGATTGGTCACAGTCTTATTTAAATATATTGAACTATTATTAGATTGTAGTATTGACCAAGGAACCAAAGAAATATAATATGTGCATGTATATCAGTATACATGTACTTATGACGTTGCATGGCCGATATATAAAATAAATTTATATACATGTAGTTTAATGATACTATTGTAACCAATATACTGTTACTTTTGTGTCAGTTTTTTATACAAGTTTTGTAAAAGAAAATGGAACAGTTGTCTACCACCCCTTATAAGTAGGTCCAAAAAATGCCGGAAATTCTTTTCTCCCACCTCAGATAAGTAGATCCAATAATTTAACCATGCTAGATATTCTTATCTTGCCCACGGGCGAAGATAAAATGCCCGTATGGAACTCCTTTTACCACATTGTAATTACCTCCCTTGTTGAAGACTGTCGTCAGTAGCATCAAGGAAATCTTGTCTTATGGTAATATTTAGAACGCTAATTAATTATTTCTCGCTTCAAATGTCACCATAAAACACAGTTATCAGGCATCTTTCATGAAGTAATGCTTCACTCTCCTTAGAACTATTTAAAGTCCGATTTGACTAATAACATTATCTGAACCGCTGCGCGTACATCCATGACAACCACGAATTTTCGAATGTCCATGCGCAATTATTTTTTCTAAGCACAAAAGAGTTCCTGCAAATAATACATTTTTACTTAATTTTGTTTAACTGAGGTGGGAGAAAAAGCATCTACCATAGCCGCTCGTGTAAGATAGGTTCATTCCGACCCTCGCGCATGGTGTTTTGCGGAAACTCGGTAAACCTCGTTTCCGCAAAACACCCTACGCTCAGTCGGGATGAACCTATCTTACACTCTCGGCAATGGAAGATACTTATAATCTTGCCCATAAGCAAAGATAAAACAAGTACCCGTATGGAACTCCTACCTCGTTAAAGACCGTCGTCTTAAGCATTATGAAAACCATTTCTTGTGACAATATTTAAAATCCTAATTAATTATTTCTCGTTTTGAATGGCACCATAAAAAGTTTTCACGCTCCATTCAAGAAATAATGCTGCACTCTTCTAAGAAATATTTAAGGAACAATTTGACTATTAACATAATCCGAATTACTGCATGAATATCCATGACAACCACGAATTATCACATATCTCTACGCACATTATTTACACTAAGCACAAAAGAGTCCCAGCGAAAAAAAAATACATTTTTTACTTTATTTTGTTAACTGAGATGGGAGAAAAAAACACCTATCATAGCCTACCATAGCCGATCGTGTGAGCTAGGTTCATTGCAACCCTCGCGCAGGGTGTTCGATCCCGCGAAACACCCTACGCTCGGGTTGGGATGAACCTAACTTACACTTTCGGCCATGGAAGATACTTATAATCTTGCTCACGGGCAAAGATTAAAAATCCCGTACGTATAACATCAATCAAAATACATTGGTACTATATAAACTGAGAAGAATAAGCATCTAGCAAGGCCGCGTGTGTATGCTACATTTATCCCAACACTTGAGCAGGTGTCTGCGGAAACTCGGTAAACCTCGTTTTCGCAAAACATCCCACGTCTAGGATGGGGATGAACCTATCGTATACTCTCGGCCATGGACGATACTAATAATCTATTATTACAGAAAACGGAAATCCTCTGTATGATACGTATTTGACGCCGGAGTACGTATCACAGGGACGAATGATGACGTCGGACGGCAGCGATTGGTCTGCACAGCCCGAGAGGGAACTTCCGAAACGACCGTGCGATTCGGGCTACAATAATGTCATCAACTACGAGACGAGATCCGTAGACGACGGCAGCTGCGCAAGTAACCAGACCGTTGCGTCCAGAAAGATTACCGGTCAGGCGGACGGGTCAGGAGGGGTTATGAACCCCATCTTTGACGATGGAAGTGCCGGGATGCTAAAGAGTCCTTCCTCAGACACGAAGACGAGCGTCTTCCACGGAGGCGTCGAGATCTCAGACGCTGGTACTATCACTGAGACCCCGCAGTCTCACAGGTTTATTAACCCCAAACAACAACAAGAACAGGCTCCGCAACAACAACAACAGCAGCAGCAACATCAGATGCTAAAACCAAACGAGCAACATAGTGTCATGTTTCAGGATGGCGGCCATTATATCAGTATGCAGAACAAGATGGAGTTTTGAAGTGCCGGACACTGACTTTGGAACAGGGTTTGGTTCAACAGATTTTTGAGAGGCCAGATATTAATATAATAATATGATGGCCGATAATTAAAAACATGATAATACTGCTCGGTCATAAAACGTGTGAAAAAAATGGTTTTTACAAAGAACCTTGACAATTATGAAATGACATTGAGTTTGTGTTCATTTTCGTAGTTTATTTTTAATAATGTTCAGGTTGATAAAAAATACATGCATTATTATGATGGGTTTTTTTTAAATAAATATACGTCATATATTATTGTCTTTATTTATCAAACCTATTTTGGAAACTAACATGACCGTGGGCTGTGCACATTTAGAAAATCTACTTCAGGTGAAAATATATTTATAAAATTAAGTAGTTCGCAGTCAAAGCATTAGATAAAGATAACAAGCCAACTTCAAATTAACCAATCGGAACACCTCGGACATCTCCGCCATACGACGAACCTCGAGTGTATGCCGTAAAAGTAGTTCGCAAAATTAATAACAATAACATTTGGTCAGTGTAGTGTTTTAAAGTGTATTTTTATTAATTAAGTCAAATTAATTGCAAGTAAAGTGTATAAATGCGTAAATAATTAAGTTTCCTAAGAACAAATTCATAGGGTTAACTGCTAAATTGAAATTACTACGCGAAAGCTGAAAACGTTTACGCCATCATATACATCCGAGGTTGTTTTCGAAGGAAAATGGCCGAGGTTCTCCGATTGCAGACCAACTACTGAGAACCGTGTATGATCTCTTTTCCAAACCTTTTATTTATGTGAGTAATTTCTATTTCTTGCAATGCTATAATGGGAGAACTGTAGCAGAATCTATTCAATAAATAGTTGTCTTACATTTCAAGCAAAATAGGATACCTGTTGCAGAATAAAGCGCGACCGGACACTTTTTGTATTTATCTTACATGGCTCGGTAAAACTTAATGTTATTAAATGTACTGTTGCAATGCACGCTGACAATTGCATACGTCACTCTGGGAAATTGGCCCCCGAGTTCATCGTACGAGGTTATAAACACGCGTTGAAGATGTTACCGGCCACGAGGAGCAATGTCGGCTCGAGAGATTTTACGCGAAGGCTTAGACCACTATCACTTCCCGGTAACATTTTATACTCCCCAAATGGATGAGCAAAAACTCGCCGCTTTGTCCGTCCGTCCATCCGTCCGTCACATCCTTGCTTGGAGATTAACTTTAACTTTACAATGACTGATGGGATAGGGATAAAACTTGGTATATAGATAGATGACGACGCTAGGAAGTGCTGTGCACAAGAACCATAATCCTATCATAAACATTTGAATTCATTTTATTGTAAGGATTCCAATAAACTTGGTATATACAAAGATGGCAATGGCATTATAAAACGTTTGAAGGTCCGTTTCAGGCTATCATACAACGTTCCTCTTCTAATGATATTTGTAAATTTCAATTGCGGCTTTTTATTAATTTGCATAAAATAAACAGTTTTACTTTAAAATTTAATTCTCAAACCTGCCCATACCTTTGCATGTTATGATTTTTTTCAACTTGTGTATAATAGTGCTACAACAATTCCGCTTCTACCAGCACATTGTATTGCAATTTCTGCCTCTCCATGGCCAAAGACGGCAAAGAGCATATGGGAACACCCGTCGCTTCTATCGATTCTCTTGTTATTGCATGACTCGGGCCGGTATTACAGTCGGACATTTGCCATAATAAAAATCTCGTTTTAACAAACATTTCATTCTAAATCTTGGTTGGTATTTAATATTGGTCTTAATTGGATATAAGACACGGTGTAGCTAATCGGATTACTCGTTATTAATAACTGACCAATAGGGGGAATGAAGTCAAGTATGACCATAAGATAAACTTAAGTTGTATACTGAATACCACCCCTGGGGTGGTATTTAATGTGCGACTTATGTCATTCTTATGTTCATATATCATTGACTCCATTCACTGTTTATGTCCGTTATTTATATCGAGTAATCCGATAAGCTACATCGTTCTTACCTCAATTAAGACCAATATTGAATACCACCCCTGAATGCAACATATCTGAAAAGTACATCGTTCTTTTTGATTTTGTTTATTTCCTTTCTCGGGTCTGTATAAAGAAACTTATTAGCTTCCTTGTGATTTGTGTACTTATTTAACTTCTATTTATTTCAGTTTTTGTAATATATTTCCCGGTTTGGAAACAGCTAAGTACTTTACAAAACTATATAAGTTAAAGACACACTTACAACGAAAGAATTGCATTACCACACGACTGCGTTCTCTTAAAAAGCACAGTTCTAAGACTGGGTGTACCACAGGATAAAAAATCACAAATACAAGCCTACATTTTCAATGTAACAAGTGAATAATGTACACCATACACGGTTCAATGTTTGGTACAGGGTACTTTAGAGTTTAGACTGGACACAGTAGTGGCCGGTTGCTCAACATATACCGATAGGCTATTTTGGAGTGGACACAGTATTGGCCGGTTGCTCAACATTTACCAATAGGCTATTTTGGAGTGGACACAGTATTGGCCGGTTGCTCAACATTTACCGATAGGGTACTTTAGACTGAACACAGTATTGGCCGGTTGCTCAACATTTACCGATATGCTATTTTGGGGTGGACACAGTATTGGCCGGTTGCTCAACATTTACCGATAGGCTATTTTAGACTGGACACAGTATTGGGCGGTTGCTCAACATTTACCGATAGGGTACTTTAGACTGGACACAGTATTGGCCGGTTGCTCAACATTTACCGATAGGGTACTTTAGACTGGACACTGTATTGGCCGGTTGCTCAACATTTACCGATAGTGTACTTTAGACTGGACACATTATTGGCCGGTTGCTCAACATTTACCGATAGGGTACTTTAGACTGAACACAGTATTGGCCGGTTGCTAACCATTTACAGACAGGGTACTTTTGACTTGACACAGTATTGGCCGGTTGCTTACCATTTTCCGACAGGGTACTTTAGACTGGACATAGTATTGGCCGGTTGCTCACCATTTACCGATAGGGTACTTAAGACTGGACACAGTATTTGCTGGTTGCTCAACCTTCCTAAGCCCAGTTTATATGATTACAAGGGAGCATACCCGATGTCATTTTACTGTTTGGTCTTGTTGTGCAAACAAAGTTATAAGAAACAGCTGATCGACTGGCCAAAGATTTCCCATTCTTACAAACCATATCTTCATGATCAGAAACAAAGATTTCCCATTCTTACAAACCATATCTTCATGATCAGAAACAAAGATTTCCCATTCTTACAAATCATATCTTCATGATCAGAAACAAAGATTTCCCATTCTTACAAATCATATCGTCATGATCAGAAACAAAGATTTCCCATTCTTACAAATCATATCGTCATGATCAGAAACAAAGATTTCCCATTCTTACAAATCATATCGTCATGATCAGAAACAAAGATTTCCCATTCTTACAAACCATATCTTCATGATCAGAAACAAAGATTTCCCATTCTTACAAACCATATCTTCATGATCAGAAACAAAGATTTCCCATTCTTACAAACCATATCTTCATGATCAGAAACAAAGATTTCCCATTCTTACAAATCATATCTTCATGATCAGAAACAAAGATTTCCCATTCTTACAAATCATATCGTCATGATCAGAAACAAAGATTTCCCATTCTTACAAATCATATCGTCATTATCAGAAACAAAGATTTCCCATTTTTACAAATCATATCGTCATTATCAGAAACAAAGATTTCCCATTCTTACAAATCATATCGCCATGATCAGAAAAAAAGACTTCCCATTCTTACAAATCATATCGTCATGATCAGAAACAAAGACTTCCCATTCTTACAAATCATATCGTCATGATCAGAAACAAAGACTTCCCATTCTTACAAATCATATCGTCATGATCAGAAACAAAGACTTCCCATTCTTACAAATCATATCGTCATGATCAGAAACAAAGATTTCCCATTCTTACAAACCATATCTTCATGATCAGAAACAAAGATTTCCCATTCTTACAAACCATATCTTCATGATCAGAAACAAAGATTTCCCATTCTTACAAATCATATCTTCATGATCAGAAACAAAGATTTCCCATTCTTACAAATCATATCGTCATGATCAGAAACAAAGATTTCCCATTCTTACAAATCATATCGTCATGATCAGAAACAAAGACTTCCCATTCTTACAAATCATATCGTCATGATCAGAAACAAAGACTTCCCATTCTTACAAATCATATCGTCATGATCAGAAACAAAGACTTCCCATTCTTACAAATCATATCGTCATGATCAGAAACAAAGACTTCCCATTCTTACAAATCATATCGTCATGATCAGAAACAAAGATTTCCCATTCTTACAAACCATATATTCATGATCAGAAACAAAGATTTCCCATTCTTACAAACCATATCTTCATGATCAGAAACAAAGATTTCCCATTCTTACAAACCATATCTTCATGATCAGAAACAAAGATTTCCCATTCTTATAAATCATATATTCATGATCAGAAACAAAGACTTCCCATTCTTACAAACCATATATTCATGATCAGAAACAAAAATTTCCCATTCTTACAAACCATATATTCATGATCAGAAACAAAAATTTCCCATTCTTACAAATCATATATTCATGATCAGAAACAAAGATTTCCCATTCTTACAAATCATATATTCATGATCAGAAACAAAGATTTCCCATTCTTACAAATCATATCGTCATGATCAGAAACAAAGATTTCCCATTCTTACAAATCATATCGTCATGATCAGAAACAAAGACTTCCCATTCTTACAAATCATATCGTCATGATCAGAAACAAAGACTTCCCATTCTTACAAATCATATCGTCATGATCAGAAACAAAGACTTCCCATTCTTACAAATCATATCGTCATGATCAGAAACAAAGACTTCCCATTCTTACAAATCATATCGTCATGATCAGAAACAAAGACTTCCCATTCTTACAAATCATATCGTCATGATCAGAAACAAAGACTTCCCATTCTTACAAATCATATCGTCATGATCAGAAACAAAGACTTCCCATTCTTACAAATCATATCGTCATGATCAGAAACAAAGATTTCCCATTCTTACAAATCATATATTCATGATCAGAAACAAAGATTTCCCATTCTTACAAACCATATATTCATGATCAGAAACAAAGATTTCCCATTCTTACAAACCATATATTCATGATCAGAAACAAAGATTTCCCATTCTTACAAACCATATATTCATGATCAGAAACAAAGATTTCCCATTCTTATAAATCATATATTCATGATCAGAAACAAAGATTTCCCATTCTTACAAACCATATATTCATGATCAGAAACAAAGATTTCCCATTCTTACAAACCATATATTCATGATCAGAAACAAAGATTTCCCATTCTTACAAACCATATATTCATGATCAGAAACAAAGATTTCCCATTCTTACAAACCATATATTCATGATCAGAAACAAAGATTTCCCATTCTTACAAATCATATCGTCATGATCAGAAACAAAGATTTCCCATTCTTACAAATTTCCCATTCTTACAAACCATATATTCATGATCAGAAACAAAGATTTTCTATTCTTACAAACCATATATTCATGATCAGAAACAAAGATTTCCCATTCTTACAAACCATATATTCATGATCAGAAACAAAGATTTCCCATTCTTACAAACCATATATTCATGATCAGAAACAAAGATTTCCCATTCTTACAAACCATATCTTCATGATCAGAAACAAAGATTTCCCATTCTTACAAATCATATCGTCATGATCAGAAACAAAGATAACCCATTCTTATAAACTATATCGATATGGTAAAAGCGGAGAGTATCCGCTCTTACAAAATGTATAGTTATGGTAAGAAACGAAAATATCAGCTTTTACAAACCATATGGTCAGTGTAATGATGTAGGCATGGAAAGAAACACAGTTAACCCGCTCTTTTAAACTTTATTAGTCATCGTGAAGAACATAGATTATCTGCACTTATTAACAATACATTCATGATAAGAAACAGACATTACCCATTCTTATAAACCATCCATTCATGATAAGAAACAGACATTACCCATTCTTATAAACCATACATTCGTGATAAGAAACAGACATTACCCATTCTTATAAACCATACATTCGTGATAAGAAACAGACATTACCCATTCTTATAAACCATACATTCGTGATAAGAAACAGACATTACCCATTCTTATAAACCATACATTCATGATAAGAAACAGACATTACCCATTCTTATAAACCATACATTCGTGATAAGAAACAGACATTGCCCATTTATATAAAACAATTAATTCATGGTTAGAAACAGAGATTTACTATGTTTATAAACCATACATTCATGATAATAAAGCCGAATATAATGTATACAATACAGTATTTATTAAACAAATTATAAAAACATCTGCATTAAATATTTTCTATCATAATTACACAATTGATAGTTAACTATGTACATAATCATACACGAAATGTTATTGCACATATGTAAACAATGCCTTAAGATATCACTTAAAGTATGGCAAAGAACTAATCTCACGTTTTAAGGTGAATATATACTCATAAATGCATGCGTAAGCATTCGTCAAGCAACCAAACCTATAACTATAGCTACTACTCTCTCAAAATACGCTCGTTCTCTTTAAAAGGCCTAGTCTAATCCTTCTAAAAGTGACCCCCCCCCCCCAAAAAAAAAAAAAAAAAAAAAAAAAAAAAAAAAAAAAAAACATTGTATATAGTACACAATTTCTGTGTATTGATCTTGATCTTTTTCTAATCGCATAACTGTCGTATCAGATCTCTGATCTGAGTAACCTGCTGTGCAGTTTTCGAGGTTTTATACAAGAAATGGACCCTACATGGCCCTGAGCCAATAAGCAAATACACAGGAAAAAGGTCCCTACTGTGACACCAGTGCAATTAACAGGATATGTACAGCAGGGGTTGCCATGCCAAAGATTCCTTAAACTAGGCCTTTCAGGACAACAAGTTTGATGATCAATGGTTGAACGTTAAGCCACATTTAAATATCGTATACTGTAAAGACAGTTTTTGCCAATTCAGGGGGTCATAACTCTGGAGTGATGGAGGCTGGTGATCGAACCTGACCGAGATATTCTGCTCCTACACATTCTGACCAAATTCGTTAATGATAGGACAAAGGCTTTTAAAGTTATTGATCGGACATGACATATTTTAAGGTAACTTCTATAGTTAATGGGCGGTATCTTTCGAGTAACTCACGAAATAAGATTGGGTAAATCAAACATGTCCAATATGTTATGCCCATACACATTCTGGTGATGATTGGTCAAAGGTTTTTAAAGTTATGGATCGGAAAAGGCCAATCTAAGGTTATTTCTAAAATTAAAGTGCAATAACTCTCGATTGACTAAAGCCATATAACTGTTTTTTGCACTTGTTCGAGATATAATGCACATACACATCCTGACCAAATTTGGTGATGATGGACAAAGCATTCTAAAGTTATCGATCGGAAAATGTACTGAATGCTGCCCGATCGACCGTTCTCCATTATGCCAAATGCAACACTATAATACAGTACGCCCACAACGGACGTATAAAAAGCGCTTTAAATACTTCTTTATAACCACACTCATCTAAACAAACAAATGTATACTCGTAAATCATGAGGGGAGTATTCTGTCATGGTATACAGAATGATCAATTTCAACAACAATTTGCAGCATTCTTGCTCCTGGAAGCTCTCAACTGTCAGTTTTTAAATAATGTCATGCGCGGACTTAGGACTTCTTAGGTAACCTAAGCTAGAGTCACTAACTCTGCATCCAAGCGGCTTTTCTTCGCCCAACACTTCCGGTTCACCACTTCCGGTTTGTCCATTCTGCATAGTCTGTGATGATTCTTGCGGTGCCGTGATATAGCCCCCGTCATCCTGAAAGATTACACTCTGCCTATCTTCCGGTTTTGGATTCTGCTCCTGCTGCTGTTGTTGCTGCTGCTGCTGTTGCTGTTGTAGCTGCTGATTCTGGTTTTGTTGTGAAGGCTTAGGTTTGATAAACCTGTGAGACTGTGGGCTCGTTGTGACAATACCACCGTCTGAGGTCCCGAAGCCTCCGTTAGAGATGCTCAGCGTCGTGTCCGAGGAAGGGTTCCTGGGCATACCGGCACTTTCACCGTCAAATACAAGGTTCACCACCCCTCCCGCGCTGTCCGCCTGACCGGAAGTATTCCTGGACGCCATGGTTTGGTTACTGGCGAAGCGGCCATCCCCAGATCTGATATCGTAGTTGCTTATACTATCGTAGCCCTGCTCTTGTGGCACGTGCGAAAGTGCTCTCTGTGGTTGCGCCGAAAACTCGCTGCCGTCCGCCGTTGGCGATCGTCCCTGGGACGCGTACACTGGCGTCAGGTACGTGCCCGTAAACTGTGGCTTTCCGTTTTCTGTAATGTATGGATTAATTTTTAATGTGTAAATAATGTATTTTTACTGACCCTTTTTAATAACAAAGAAATACATTGATAAAACGGAAAATATTGCGTGTTATAAGTATTTTTTTCTCGGTGGAATAAAGTCTTTTTCGTATTTTTCAAAGCTTGAAATATCCGGATATTGGAACACCACGAAAATAGGTAATATTATTTTGTATTGATATCAGTATTATAAAATTATGTCAATGTGAAATCATATATTTTTCTGATATTTGTTGTGATTTATGATGGGTTTTTTTTTTCAATTATTCGTTGACTTCGCGTTAACAAATTTCTAAAGCTAGTTTACAGTATGGACGATACGAACAACAAAAAACACAATTAAAAGCGTCTTACGGATGCGGAGGCAGCATCCATATCGGTTACAGATATAGAGGAGAATGGCCGTCAGCCCGCAACACAGCACCCCAAGGACCACGATCACGGCGATAATACCCCCAGAAACCGCCGAACTTCCGGTTGAATCAGACGAACTGTAATTTTCAGAGATAAATGACATTAGAATTTCAATATCAACTATCAGATATCCATGCTTATTGAGATATGTATTTTATCGTTAAAATTGTAGACAGTAAGATTTCAATCTTAAAGCTGCTCTGTCACAGATTGACCGTTTTGACAACTATTTTTCCTCTCTTGCCATTTTTGTCAATAGGTGGAGACCAGTGATATAAGTCTGCTTTCAAAAAATAAGGTAGCAGTATTTTCATATTAATGTTCGATAATTGATGTCTTATGGGTTAAATCGTAACTAACCCTTAAAGCTGCACTCTCACAGATTGAACATTTTGACAACTTTTTTTATTTTTGTCTTTGAACGAGCCATTTTTTGCAAAAATGCATGGAAACCAGTAATATAAGACTGCTGACAAAAACGTAGATCGCAGATTTTTATATTTATGTTCAAAAATGGATGTTTTATGCATTTTTTCAACCGTTAGTAACGCTTTAAGCCATAAAACATTAATTTTCGACCGGAAATATTAAAAACAAACGATCTGATCTTTTGTCAGGATTATCACTGGTTTGCAAATATTTACGCAAAAAAAATCTGCTCTTTCCAAGACAATAACTAAAATAAAAAAAGTAAAAACTGTATATCTGTGAGAGTGCAGCTTTTAAGAAGAAAATCCGCAGTTTTCCTAACAATCGGGGTCTGTACAATTGTGAAGTATCTTATATAACTAAATTGAAGACACAAGTGCTAAAATCAGGGTCGTATTGTATCGTGTGAAAAACCGGATTGCCAGGAGATCCCACTTGTCCGGCTTGGTGACCACCAAACAAACTCACATACGACTCAAATTGGAATCGAACCTGCGACGTCTTGTTGAGAAGCGAGTGTGCTAGCCACTTCACTTCACTTTAATGAAGCAAATCAGAAGCAGTGTCAATGCTTTAGTAGATTGTTAAAAAAAAGGACGTACACTACTTGAACAAGAGCGCGAAATGCAGAAAACCTCATCTTAGTAATTAAAGGGTCTAATATAAAACAACTACAAATGAGCTCTGACACTGAGTATTGAAAACAAGAGGGCCACGATGGCCCTAGATCGCTCACCTGTAACACCGTTGGGCAGGGATTATATCAACATGACCAACAGATGCGGAATCAGATGCTTTATCCCTACATCACAGTGCCATCCTTGACATTCAAGAAATTTATACTGAATCGTGAGAACTGAGATCTGTGACCTAGTTTTTGACCCCAAATGGCCCATATTTGAACTTGACCTAAAAATTATCAAAACAACCTTCCTGACAAATATTTGGGCTGAAAATGTAGCTTCTAAATAGTTTTCATGGTTTTTCAATACTAGGGCCCTGTGGCCTAGTTTTTGACCCCAAATGACCCATAATCAAACTCGACATAGAAATCATCGAAACAACCTTTCTAACAAATTACCAGAAAATTTGGACTACAAATATAACCTCTAGAGAGTAAACAAGGTTTTTCCATATTTGGGCTCTGTAACCTAGTTTTTTACCCCAGATGACTCATATTCGAACTTGACATAAAAATATCAAAACAACCTTTCTGACAAATTTTTAGGATATTTGGACTGAAAATGTCACCTCTAAAGTGTTAAGGGTTTTTTCCATATTTGAGCTTTGTGACCTTGTGTTTGACCCCAGATGACCCATATTCAAACTTGACTTAAATAAATCAAAACAACCTTTCTGACAAATTTCCAGGATAATTTGGCTGAAAACGTTACCTCTTGAGTGTTAACAAGGTTCTACCATATTTGAGCTCTGTGACCTAGTTTTTGACCCCAGATGACCCATATTCGAAATTGAGCTAGAAATCAACGAAACAACCTTTCTGACAAATTTCCAGGTTATTTGGACTAAACGGTTGCTTCCAGAGTGTTAACAAGATTTTTCTTTTTTGGGTCATGTGACCTAGTTTTTCATCCGAGTTGACCCATATTCGAACTCGTTCGAGTGATTACTAGGACAAACAACATGACCAAGTTTCGTAACAATTGAGGCAAAATGTGACCACTAGAGTGTTAACAAACTAAGTGTGGACGGACGACAGACGACGGAAGATGGACATTCATCGATCCTAATAGCTCACCCGCAGCCTACGGCTAGGGTGAGCTAAAAAAAAAAGGTGTAAAATTTTGGTTCCCAAATTAAAGACAATATATACAAGGGTATCTTACATAGGGGCGGGGAAGCATTTGCTGCAAGCGGGTGAATTTCCGCACGAGGAGATGTAAGAGTCACTTGGGCGGTGCACGTTGAATGTGTCCACTTGCAGGTTGAAGCTCGTCTCATCTCCGCTCGACCCGATCTGAAGAAAAAAGTAGAATTTGCATGCATTTCCATCATGGATGAAATTATTTCATTTTATATTACTTGTAAATGTTGCAAAAGCTATGAGAACCTCCACCCCCCACCCCCCACCCCCAGAAAAAAAGAAGATAAACTAGGTTTGTGCACCAACGCCCCTGGAGGCTCTCTGGCACACTTGCCGCGTCGTCGGGGGTAAAGCTTACCTTTATTGGGTCCCCGGTGCTATCGAAGACGTATATCCGGTATCCAATAGTGCCGTCACCGTTGTCGTCAAATACGGGATATAACTTAGCGTCCTGGGCCTCTTTCTTAGCACGCTCATTCTTTAAGACTGTCAGAAACTGAAAGAAGTGTATAGTCAACATAAATCTGTATGTTACCATTTGATACCAAAGGTCTTGATGACGTCAATAAGCTTCAGATTCTGTGCCTCTTTCGTAACACGCTTGTTCTTTAGCACTGCCAGCAACTAAATGCAACTGATTGATACAGTTAGACTTATAACGTACATGTATCACACTAGCCACACGAGGTCATAGTGACGTCACAACTGACGTCAGACACTTGAAACAGTTAGGTTTCTTGCGTCATCACGGTCCTTCAGGACCGACAGAAACCAATCCCAAGTGACATTCATACATTCGTAACATACTTTCGGGTACCCAACATCATGGTGACGATGCTTTGAGACTCTGATATAAATTTTTAGGACGGATATAGATACTCGTTAGCTTGGGCGACAACGTATACAGGGCCGTGATGACGTCACCGCCGGTGACAAAAAAATGGAACTAATTCGTGTCCTGCTCTGCTTTATCGAGGCCCTGTCCCTTTAATGAAAACATATGGATGTTTGTTTCTGTCGCCATTTATTTATTGCGTGTTTGGCCACGCCGGTCTAGGACCTTGGTGACTAAATGTTCTGTTCTGTTTTATGGTAAGGGTTAGAACTTGAAAGCATAAACGAAAGCCAAAATGAATTGCAACGATCACTTTGACAGAGCTACGAAAATGGTGTATATTTTTCCTACCTTGTCCGTCGAGTTGTGAAACGCTGGGCAGATTGTGCTCGAGTCTCCGCACGTGGACAGCAGGAATTTCTTTCCGGCGTCCATGAGCACCTGCACAGCACGCTCAGCGAACGGTGCCCACGAATCGATGTCGTACACAGTGCTGGTTAGCCGCTCAAGACCTCTGGAATGAACGAGGAAAGAAAATATACTTTAGTTTTAATACATAATAATGATTCTGTGTATTAGGTCCAATCACAACATTTTTTTTACTTAACTAGAAAATGCGTTTTGCTTCGAGTTCAAGGTATTTGGACATTGAGACGGCTTACCCACATTTAGCTTCCTTTGGATATTATTTCATTTGGGGAAATTAATCCTTTGACTTCAAAAAGGCTGCTGTACAAATACATCACATAATATTTATTGCCTTTGGTAGTTGTCTTAATGTTTGACATACCACGCGCTTGTCCATATAATGTTTAACATACCACGTGATTAATACGTCATATGTAAACAGAAACTTGATGTGTATTTCGGACATTTTTTCAGCCGGACTATACCGATTTTTTTCACAGAAGCTGTGCAATGTGGAAAATTCGCGAACCTATCCCTATCCTGTATTTTAAACGTAAAAGTGTGACAATTAATAAAACGTTTTCGAGTAATCGCCTGTTCGAGTTATCTCATGCTAAGCTATCCGAAATACATACGTGCATGTCCTATTGGACGACTTGTCAAAACTCCACTGGTAATAACAGTCAAACTGCGACTCCATGTAGGGGCGGACCCAGGGATTGATGGAGCTACCCTCGGGCACCAGGGCAGCTATGTGGTTCTCGAACGAGTCCGTCACCCACAGGCGTGAGGCGATCGCAATAGAGCCTTTGAGGTTCGGGTAGCGCTCCATCTCCTGCCTTAGCCCCCATCCTTCCGAGCTTATGAAGAGGAATTCGTTTTTGCCCAATTGGTTAAGAGTGTCGATAATGATATCCACGTCGAACGACCCCAAGAACGTTAGAACAAGCTTGGCGCCTGCGTTCTCTCGTAGGCTGTCGACGACGCGTTGAGGGCTGATTTCCGCCGAGAATGGTATCTGATTTACTATACAGATGTCATACTGGAAACTGTCAACCATCTCCTTGATCAAGCTCAAACCACCTTCACCATACGCACTCTTGCTGTAGAGAATCTGAACTTGTGTCCGGTTTGTGTGGAGTTCCTTAACAATTTCCAGCATCGTCCGTGCCTGGTCATTGTCCGGGCTTGGAATCCGTAGAAAGTACGGAAACTCGTTCCGCCGGCTCAAGGCGTAGGCTGTCGATCCGAAGCTGATCTGAACCTGACCGAGGCGGCTTGTGATGTGTGCGACAGCCGTGCTTACGTCGCTCGACCAGCCGCCTATGTAGCCAAGAATCTTACCCTGGACCTGCTCATAGACACCATCGTGATACACGCCCAGTCTCTGAATGGAGAGGACCTTCTCTTGTATGATCTGCGGATCGTTACAACTGTCCACTATAATAACTCCGACTTTACCCGAAAATAAAGTATGTTTCTCACTCACCGCAAACCGAATGGCTTCAACAATATCAATGCCACCTTTTTTGATAACACCACACTCCAGGGGCGAGCTACCCACGTTATGAACGGGTGCGATTCCTACTATGTACATGTCACCTTTCTCAAAGAGAATGGTATCCAGTTCCTGTCGTTCAAGGCACGTGCCTGAGCGGAGGCCATCCGGCACCTGCGGCCGATTGACGGAACAGTCGGTCTCTGTGCCAGCTAGGTCGTAACATTTAATGGGATTGAAACCCGAGGTTTTAAGTTGACCTAATCTGTATTCCGCTACCTGAAACATTGAATTAAAGTGTCCCAGATAAATACCAAGACAAGAAAAAACACTTCATCGAATTTCACGGTCATTCATCTTTCAGTCCAGTTATATTCCTCAAGTTATGCACTAGTCAATTGTAACCACGGCCCCTAGGTCCGGGGAATAGCGGGGACTCTGACTTTTGGTCCAGCCAAGCCCGGGTAAAATCCCCGCTCTGCGGTGACGGACCGCTGGTAAAATCCCCGCCAAATGCCCCCGCACCCCAGGGACCCTAAATTATGCCCAATCCCCGCGTTTGGCGCGAAGGCAAAGCCACCGCATTCACCCGGCGCTGCGGGGCCACATGGAAGGTAAAAACACGGCCCATTTCCCCGGTTATCCCCGGTATACACCCGGACTGGTGCAACAATTACGATGATTTAAAACATCATTGTGAAAATGCAACATGTAGTAAACATGCATTGTCAATTTTATAAATAGAAAGTAAAATAAATATATAATATATGTGAAAAAAACGACATATAATTCATGTACATGTGTATGATAAATACTTCACATGCAAAGCATCAATAGTAAACCAGAGATTACCTTTCGCAGACACGGGGAACTAGGTCCTGGACAATCTTGGTGGCTGTACACTTCGTACTCCGGGCTCTGTCCCGCCGGGAAGAAGACCGGATCCGCCGACCCATTAAATACAATGCCAAGGTTTTGGTTCATAAACGCGTTCAGCCGGAACGATCCAAAATCCGCGTCAAAATCAATGGGTTGGTTTTCAAGAACAGAGATGAATTCCGCCCTTGGTGCAAGACTTGTGTTTGTCAGCTGCGGGCAGGAGGCGGCCTTGGGACATACCTTGCCACTCACCAAGCCAACCGCTTTCGCCACCACCATGGCGGCCTGTATCCCGTACTGGTTGTAAACTGTATTGGGGATTTGATCGCGAAACTCCGCGTCAGTCATAGCTCTACAGTAGGCGCTTGATGACGTATTATTTTCCGAAAACTGACAATTTCTTATTTGTTCATACATTTTCTTAAAATATAAATTGTTTTCTGCTTCGATTCTTAATCTGTTACTGTCTGTTAGGTTAAGTTTCCATTCTGTTTCGAATTCAGACATATTTCGGCGAGGCGGACTTAGAACAAAGGCGCCTTTAGTTATGGGATCTGTGTCGCCTTCAAGATAACCAGCCGCCTCCGACAACAGGAAAACGGGCCGAATGTTAGCGGCGTCACCGTCCTGGCGAGAAATGTTATCTGCGGCCTTCAGCACAGCGGAAGTGAGGTAGAAAGTACCGAATACGATTATACCAGTGACAGGAGGTAGCGGTGACCGCCCTATTCTGTACACTCGCTCTCGAAGAAGATTCTCCACAACCGTCTCGTTGTAATCGGTACCCACGGGAATCACTTCCGGGAAGCAGACGTCAATGCCCTTCGCCTCTTGAAGGAGTGTCTGGACGCCCCCGGAGCCATACGAGTTGTCGTCGTGGATTATCGCAAGAAATGTCCAGTTCATACTGACTAGGAATTCCTTCATCACCTGGATATAAAGATTAAGAAGGAAGTTAATATTAATTTATATATATTTAGGTACTCAGCCATAGCGTTGATGAATAAGAACTCTGGGCCAGTATTCAACAAGAAAAAATTGATGCATAGCATCAAGTAGGCGCAATAAAATCAGAAGAAAAACGTGCATGCAGATAACCAAAAAAAGTTATTATTTCAATGATAACATGTTGGGAAAGACATTATGGTTGATAATATTGTTACAATAGTTTAAACCCGGAATTATGTATATTCTGGTTAACCCAAGCTAATCCTCCGGTACAAACAAAATTATACCAAAAATATACACACGTTACCTCGGAAACAATTTAATCAATGGTCTAATACATGAATTTCAATAGCATGAACTTCACCTTTTATTTGTACCGGCATGTTATGTGAATTCCGGTCTTTATATATTGTATTTGATTTCGAACACATTTAACTCTTATGAGTAAATAGAACGGGGATAAGAAATACTAGACATTAAGAGGGAATTATCTGGAATTCATTCTTTCGAATGACATTTTCGAAACAAACAATTGAGCTCAATGTTAATTTTTCAAAGTTGGAGCAATTTCTTGAGTAATATCAAATGCCTCAGTGATTCCATTCAGCCTATTGGTCAGCTAAATATACAGGCCAATCAAAAACACTTATTTTATAATCTTAAATTTCAGTTTAATCTCAGTTGCTTTTTGAATACGGCCGCTTGACCAGTATTCAATATTGATCTTATCTTTATCTAACTTAGACACGCCTCAGTGATTCCTTTCAGTCTATCGGTCAGTATAATATACGGTCCAATCAAAAACACTTAGTTTCTAACATTAAGTTATTATTAAAGTGACACTCTTATTCAAAATCAATACATACACATGTATAACAAACACTAATTTTGAGTGATAAACCTTTAACTTCTTACTAAATAATGCATTTATGGAAAATATTAATAACTGATAACATAATTGTAACCGTGTATTTAATAGCTGAAAGCGCAAAAATATTAAATGATTGGTGAATGCTAAGAGATTTACTGTGATCTACTATAGTCTCATAAGGTAGAAATACCGTGTTTATGCACATTTCTTTCAAACTAAACTCGGTATCCTTCTTAAGAACCATTGTATTCGACATTTATTCATCTTTTTTGGAATATTAAAACAAAAGTTTTAATTGTGGTAAATCATATGTGGGAATAAGAATGCATCTTTAAGTTCATTCTAAGTTCTTTATTGAATACGACCCCTAATCAATACTACGATGTTCCGATTATTCAGAACTTTGTTAAGTTTTACAACGTTTCAAACTTCAACGTTTTTCACTTTCAAATCTTTAATGCTCTGGAAGTTTAATTGATACGCTTGTTTTCTGCTGTATTTCTTACAAGATTTAAAAACAAACTGTTTCAGCCGTACGTGTTTATATTTAAATATGTGAGCAAATCTTCAAACATTTTGAAATAAACGTTTAAAAGATAGCAACGATGTCGTTTATCATGTTCTCAACTTGAGCTAAGCTCCGATAGAGCAACCTTATGTTTCATATATTTTCGAAAAGCATGTTTGTTTAGACATCATGCAATTTCAGGCGACTATAAATCACTTGCTAGATTTTCATCACCGCCCGCCCCTCTTTTTCCGCCGTATCTTTAATTTTATTGACTCAAATAAAAATAAATGAGCTAGGGTCTGAATTTGGTTTTCTGAACTGTGCTGTCCGGGAATGGCGTTCATTCATTCGTACGGAGTCGATGTATAATGCACCAGTCAATTGTAACCACGCCCCCCCCCCCACGTCCGGGGGTATTCCGGGGATAGCCGGGGAAAAGGGCTGTGTTTTTACTTTCCAGATGGCCTGCAGGGCCTGTTGACCGTGGTGGTTTTGCAATAGCGCCATATTTAGATTGGGCCTTATATAGAGTCTCTGGGGTGCGGGGGCATTTGGCCGGGGTTTAACCATCAGTTCGTCCCCGCAGGGCGGGGATTTTACCCGGGATTGGCAGGACCGAAAGTCAAAGTCCAGGCTATTCCCCGGACCTGGGGGGGGGGGGGGGCGTGGCTACAATTGACTGGTGCATAACATTCACATGTTAAAAGGATAATTGTTATGATCGTGTTCGTGGCTCGTCTAGAAACACACGTATATGGTCCCTTATTCAATAAGAAAGAGCATGAACACATGTTCAACGGAAAAACAGTCATCTAAAAATATAATAAAATACATTTTCATCCCCGCCCCCATTTAAAAAAAATGGATGAAAATCTAGCAGTCAATTTATATTGGCATAATTGAACTGATAAAACAATGTTATAGACGGATTAAGACATCAGACACATGGGTGACAACGTTTCATTAATATTACCTTAACTTGAAGATCATCCGGTGGAATGGTTCTAAAGAAGTTCTGGTATATACTGCGGTCCCTGAGCTTCGCGGCCGTCGTTGAGAAGCCCACCTGTAACAACCGGAAGCGATCCGGAAGTGGGCTTAGCAGCCGCGAGATCACTTCCGCCTCCGAGCTGTACTCCGATCCGATTACACCTGGTTGAAAAATGAAACTAAAGGTAAAGATAAATTCTGTCAGATGTTCAAGATCTTGAGTAATTATAAGCTTTTATAAGCTTATATGAAAACTGAAATGTTTCGAACAGGTAAACTTGTGTGGTTTACTTTCAAGCAATAGTTATAATAAGGAGTAAAAAATAGCATGTTTAATAGCATGTTTAATTCCGGTTTCCCCGGTTTTCCTATTCCGCAACCCTGCAATGTGGTTAAATGAGTTGAGACTGAGATTTGACTTAAGTATTTTCGTAATATTAGGGCGGGCCCGCTTTTCGACGTCGCTATAACACCGCATTGTACATAAATCATAGCCTATGATGTCAGAGGGTGTTTGAGCCCTGATCTGAGACATCGGATGGAATTTGAGCCCTGATTCAAGACGTCGGAGGTTAATTGAGTCCTTACCAATGTCACAGGGTGTTTGAACCCTGACATATGACGTCAGATGGCATTTGAGCCCTGACCTATGACGTCGGATGGTATTGGATACCTTACCTATGACGTCAGAAGTATTTGAGGCCCCTAACTCGACAATAAGGCGCAGCGCCTGCTGCCGGGCCGCCTCGACTGAGTTGCATGAGGCCTTCACCCGCAGACCTGAAAAAAAAGAAATTCAGCTCACATATTTTCTTTATGAGCTCTCACTAACACTCACTAAGTTCTTGATGACAGTGGCATTTAAATGTATACAAAAACATTCTGAAACTGCGCACCGCGGCCATAGGTCAGTTGGTGGTCACTTTTATGTAATTATATGCACATTAAGATGTGTACATAATGAACACATATTAGTTGTTATTTATAATGCAATATTAATAAACTTATGTGGAACGAGTTTTATTATACAAGTTTTTGATAAGCTTCATAACTTTTCCGTTACGAGTTTTTTTTGTAATGGAATCTTCTTTTTGTCTCATAACACAGTAATTGTGTGAGGTTTTTTTAGTTAAAAGCACAACGTTACATTAGTTAGGCGATATGACGTCAATGTCAATTTATATGACACCCTTTTAAATAATATGGGAACACGTAATGATTGAATTACTGATACTCGCTAATGCACCAGTCAGTTGAAACCACGGCCCTGCAGTGCCAGGTGAATGCGGTGTTTTTGTCTTCGCGCCCAAAATAGCGGGGGATGCACCTTTACTAAGTTCTCTGGGGTGCAGGGCATTTTACGGGGATTTTACCAGCAGATCGTCCCCGCAAGACGGGAATTTTACCCGGACTTGGCTGGACGGAAAGTCAAAGTCCCCACTATTTCCCGGACCTGGTGATTCGTTGTTACACTTGACTGGTGCATAAAGGAACGTTCAAAACCAACACCATCCTAGAACGATTATATCACCGTTGACATCGGCATGCCTTTGAATAGAAACAGAATTGGGCACGGTGTCCAGTTAGCACAATGGTAATTCTGGGTACGTCACACACATAAGTAAAACCTATTATTGAGTACGTATTAACATAATTAATTCATATAGTGTTGTAATTTATCCGCACGATAGTTAAATAAACGGACAATTATTCTGGTTACGTCAAACATATAAACCTATTATTTATAGTCTGGGTTCCAAGGCAGAAAAATGTGAAAAATAAGGAAATTTACTGCACCCCTCTGCTATACAAAATAATTTGGTATCAAATTGTAGGTTAAAGTCTGTAGATTATGAAAAGTGCGTTTGGCCACTTGGCGGCTCTTGCGAAAAGGAAATATCCAAGATGGCGTCCAAGATGGCCGCCATTAATTGCCATTTCAGTAAAAATACTATGTTCGAATATAGCTATTTTCATTAAATAAATAAGAAAAAATATTCACATGGATATTACTTTTCTCATTGTACTTCAAATTGACATATAAACTTAAATAAGTCAAGGTCATTGTCAAGGTCATTTTCAAGGTCAAAGTATAAAAAATGCCCTAAAATTCTACTTTTCCTGTTTACTTTTCTTCTTTTTAATTCATTTATGTTAATTGTGTGTTAAAAAGTGCTGGCAGAATCGTAAATTGTATGTTCCTTCATTTAAAACAATATTTTAGGATATAGCTTTTATATATTTTGAAAACGGCAAGGGTTCATACTATAATAGCATGCCAAAGGTGGTCGCAAGATTGCTATTGCTGTAAGAGTCTTATAGCAAACTATGCTAGTGTTACTCTGAAAGTCTGTCTAAATGCATGGCTTGTATCTATTAGTATGCTTTATGTTGACATATCCATCTGACCTCTCCCATGTCAAGTTTAAGCTTATTTCAGCCATTTCACGGTCAAGGTCATTTCAAGGTCAAGATATGCAAAATAACTCAAAATTTGTTTTTTTGTATATACTTTTTTTCATTTTCATTTCAATTTACGTTTAGTATGTGTCTTAAGGCGTAGACAGAATTGTAAATTATATGTTTCCTCATTTAAAACAATTGTTTAGGGTATAGCTTTTTTATTTTTTGAAACCGCCACCGCCAAGGATCATACCGTTAGAGTGCGCCAATTAAAGGTGATCGCAAGATTGTTATTGCTGAACGAGTCTAATGGCAAGTTGTGCTAGTGTAACAGTCAATTCATATGTATATCTTAATTCATGGCATGTATCGATTTCATACTGTGCTTCATGCTGACATACTTATCTGATTGCTTCAAGGTCAAGGTCAGTTCAAGGTCAAAATATATTGAAACACAAACATTTGAGAATATTGTTATTTTCGCCTATTTATTTTTTAAATTTTGTTAATTAATTTGTGTTTGCAGAAAAGTAATTGATAGTTTTCTCTATTTTGATCTCTGTTCAGTTACTTTTAAGTGAAATGTTTTAAAGATGATATGGAGACAACTAGGTGTCGTCCTTGTACATGTTACCCAAGGCAGTTACAACAATTTGTTTATTCCAAGATACTTCATTATTACATTGTAACTGTTTCATTTTTAAACATATATCCATACGAATAGATGTTATCTATTTTATAAAGAAGTTCATATTGAAATACAAAATAAAGCTTTTCAAAATCAAAGTCAAACTCATTTGAATGTCATTTGAATGTCAAAATGCAAATATGTTCAATATCGACGCTGTTATTATTTAATTTATTTATATTTTGGTTAAATTTGATCTAAAAACGTCTATAAATTATCAAAATCACCAAGCAGTTTTAACCATAGTTAATATATTTCCCATATTAAAAGTCAAGTCAACCACAAAATGTCCCTTCTTGAGCCAATTTAAACATGCTACATGACATATATTTTTATGTAAGCACATCCAGCCTTTTCAAGTCCATCCAATGTTTTGCCAACTTAATGTATTGATATCATAATCCAAAATCAGTTCGTTCTAGGTATAATACCTGCTAAGCAGTCCATAAAGTGTTTATATATAAGCCTACTGAATGCCTGAAACCCCATTATGGCTCATTTTGTGCCCTTCTAAGCGCCAAAAAAAGAATCCACATGACACAAAAGGTCCCCAACAGCCCTCTGAATGATTGCAATAAAGCCCATTTTGTACCTTCTTACTACAGAAGGGTTCGTCAAGTGCTCAAAAATCACTATTATGGTAACAGACAAACGCTTTCATTATCAAATAAACACAAACGGGCTCTACGAAAGCCAAGCCAGTGGCCATTCAACCGCGTTCGGCTGTAACCTAACTCAATCTTCCAGACCATCATCAAACTATGGCTGTTCGCAAGTCCAGTTTGTGTCCAATAAACTTTTTTCATTTCTGATATCTGCCAAATATAGACCGTATGAAGCCAATCGAGTGCCACGTGATCCATAAAGTTGCCATATTCAAGGCCATGTAGGTTCTATACGAGCCGAAACAGTACCAGTGCCAGTGTACAGTCAAGCATATCAATAGGTCTATAATTAAGTCGGTTCAATTATCTATCAAGTCAATTGTGACTACAATAATGCTTATTTAGAGCCAAACATACCCATGTCTAGGGTGCATTCAAAATAAAATATTGAAAGAACATACATAGCAGTTCATTTTGGTATATATGTAAGCTTGATACACATTATCATTTTTAAAAAATAAAAGAAAGAAGCCAGTCTGATAGTGTATTTTTCTCAAAATTTACATTTTGACCTCTAAAATGACCTTGACCTTTAAAATATAAAAAAGTAAATAAACTTGAATCTGAACAGTAGTGGGTGTATGTATATATTTAAAAGTGATTTGGTTTTAATATTTACTTTCAAAGTATCTTATCAACCTATTATTATATTATTTCTCATATTACAAATTTTGGCGGCCATTTTGAACGCCATCTTGAATTTAGCGAATTCGCAAGAGCCGCCATGTGGCCAAAGGCACTTTTCATAAACAATAGACATTCTCCTAACACGACATATAAAAATAATTTGTATAACATGCCGGACACTTTTTTCTCAAAAATGATGACTTGGAACCCGGACTATTAGTACGTATGGATATAATTAACTCAAATAACGTTGTAAGTTATCCGTCAATTCAAATAGCGTTGTTATTTATCCGCAATATTATATTGCACGGACAAGCTCCTACTACGTGTTGCCGTTCTGATATGGGAAACAAACTGTCTGTCATGGAACAATTATTCTGGTTACGCCACACACATAAGAAAAACCTATTATTTAGTACGTATAAATATATTCAATTCAAATAGCGTTGTAATTTATCCGCACGATGGTTATTGCACGGACAAGCTCCACCTACGTGTTATCGTTCCGATATGGGAAAACACTCACTGACATGGAACAATAATTATAGTTGCATCCCACACATAAGTTAAACCTTTTATTAAGTACGGATAAATATATTCAATTCAAATAGCGTTGTAATTTATCCGCACGATGGTTTTTGCACAGACAAGCTCCACCTACGTGTTGCCGTTCCGATATGGGAAAACACTCACAGACATGAACAATAATTATAGTTGCATTTCACAAATAAGTAAATCTTAAATTTTAGTACGGATAAATATATTCAATTCAAATAGCGTTGTAATTTATCCGCACGATGGTTATTGCACGGACAAGCTCCACCTACGTGTTGCCGTTCTGATATGGGAAAACACTCACAGACATGAACAATAATTATAGTTGCATTTCACAAATAAGTAACTCTTATTATTCAGTGAGTATAAACATAATCTATCAAAATACCTATTCTGACACCGCTGATGAAGTTCAACTTGTTGAGCCTATCCAGGGTCCACTTGATCGCCTGCAGGTTCTGAACTGTTTCCGGTTCCACCGTCGTGCACGTGCTGTCTTTGTAGAGGGCGCCAAGGTACTGCACGTATACGTCACCATGCAATATGTCGTCACCAAGCCCAGCCACGTGACATATCAGCAGGACACCAAATACCGCTACAGTTGACGTTAATGACCGTATTTGCGCCATGAAATCCGATCTGGAAGTTTATGATACAAAGGTAATTCACAAACACCCTAATGACAATTTTAGTAAAGTTTTATAAAGAATTTAAAGTCTTTAACATTTTGTTTTAATCTTTTTTGTGAAATTTGTTTTGTGTGTATTTTTCATGCGGAATTTAAAACACGAAAGTACAATAGCGAATGATTGACGATAATTCATCCAACAATCATACTGTGTAAATGGTTTGAGTATTTGAATATAATGTTATAGAACATCTCTCTCTTTGTAAAGTAATAACAGATACGTGCATATGGCAGTTACTGTTTGAAGTAGGAAGATAAATACTGTACGAAACGTGGTTCGTAAAATATGACTTCATAAAATGTGCAAACACATTTTTTGGCAATTATAACAGTCATTGAAACTATACTTTTGAATCAGCAAGCCCAAAAAACCTTTTTTAACAAGTCCTGTATTATAAAATCAATATTTTGACGAAGCCCAGTGCAGGGCTTGCGGGATTGTGCTTAAAGGTAGATTAAAGCTGCACTCTCACAGGTTGAACGTTTTCACAACTTTTCTATTTTTTGTCTTGGAACGAGCAGTTTTTTGCGTAAATATCTGAAAACCAGCAATAAAAGACTGATGACAAAAGATCAGATCGCAGATTTTCATATTTCCTCTCAAAATTGATGTTTTATGCATTTTTCTTAAACCGCTTAAAAACATCAATTTAATTTTAGAAGCTTGGACGCTCAAACAATTGCTAAAAAAACTCTTGCTAACATTCATTGTGTTGGTGGTCTTGGTTCCTGCTCCTTACCTACCTGGGACGATAATACTCTTGCTCACATATACTAGTGTTGATGGTCTTGGTTCGAGCTCCCTACTGGCTGGGACGATAAAACTATTGCTCACATATACTAGTGTTGGTGTTCTTGGTTCGAGCTCCCTTCTAGCTGGGACGATTATACTATTGCTCACATATACTAGTATTGGTGGTCTGTGTTCGAGCTCCCTACTAGCTGGGACGATAATACTATTGCTTACATATGCTAGTGTTGATGGTCTTGGTTCGAGCTCCCTACTAGCTGGGACGATTATACTATTGTCCACATATACTAGTGTTGGTGGTCTTGGTTCGAGCTCCCTACTAGCTGGGACAATAATACTATTGCTCACATATATTTGTGTTGGTGTTCTTGGTTTGAGCTCCCTACTAGCTGGGACGATAATACTATTGCTCACATATACTAGTGTTGGTGTTCTTGGTTCGAGCTCCCTACTAGCTGGGACGATAATACTATTGCTCACATATACTAGTGTTGGTGGTCTTGGTTCGAGCTCCCTACTAGCTGGGACGATAATACTATTGCTCACATATACTAGTGTTGGTGGTCTTGGTTCAAGCTCCCTACTAGCTGGGACGATAATACTATTGCTCACATATACTAGTGTTGGTGTTCTTGGTTCGAGCTCCCTACTAGCTGGGACGATAATGCTATTGCTACCATATACTAGTGTTGGTGTTCTTGGTTCGGTCTCCCTACTAGCTGGGGCGATAATGCTATTACTCACATATACTAGTGTTGGTGTTCTTGTTTCGAGCTCCCTACTAGCTGGGAAGATAATACTATTGCTCACATATACTAGTGTTGGTGGTCTTGGTTCGAGCTCCCTACTAGCTTGGCCGATAATACTATAGCTCATATATACTAGTGTTGGTGGTTCTTGGTTCGAGCTCCCTACTAGCTGGGACGATAATACTATTGTCCACATATACTAGTGTTGGTGGTCTTGGTTCGAGCTCCCTACTAGCTGGGACGATAATACTATTGCTCACATATACTAGTGTTGGTGTTCTTGGTTCGAGCTCCCTACTAGCTGGGACGATAATACTATTGCTCACATATACTAGTGTTGGTGGTCTTGGTTCGAGCTCCCTACTAGCTGGGACGATAATACTATTGCTCACATATACTAGTGTTGGTGGTATTGGTTCGAGTTCCCTACTAGCTGGGACGATAATGCTATTGCTCACATATACTAGTGTTGGTGGTGTTGGTTCGAGCTCCCTACTAGCTGGGACGATAATACTATTAATTGAAACCCTCATTTCACCAGTTACCTATTGAAACAGGGCTTTTTGGTCGCAGTAAAATTACACATAATACTTGAAAAAAAATATTTGTAATTATGGTGATAAGAGAACAGAAATTTTACTTTTTATGCCTCTTAAGGATATATATCGTGAAATTTCAAGATGCACTATTACTCCAAAATAAGAGTTAACCCATTTAATACAATTGTTTAAATATACCCAAAAGGATGAACCAATATCAAAAACAATGGTTGTTATGAAGGATACCGAGATTACTTTAAAAGGAATGTGCAGCAAATACTGTATGTCTACCTTACGAGACCAAAGTAAATCGCAATAAATCTTTTAGCATTCAACAGCCATTTAATATGTTTGCGTTTTCATCTATTAAATACACAATTATAATAGTGTTAATAGTAATTAATATTTTCCATAAACGCTATATTTAGTATGTAGTTGAGGGTGTATCACTCAAAATTTATGTTTATTTTACATTTGTATATGTATTGATTTTGAATAAGAGTGTCACTTTAAACTTAGTAAATCCTAGTGTGATGAAATTCATTGATCTAATGCAAGACAGTGTTCATTCGTATATGTAAACAAAAAATAGAAGCATTTATACGTCGTCAAACATTTTAATTCAATTTAATATCTTCATCAAAATAAATTTATTACAATGTATCGATTCTTCAGATTTTTTTAAAGTTAACAACATGGTTAACGACTTCTTTGTTAACTTTTAAACTTCAAATATTTAATGATTTACTCAAAACTTGAAACATAAACATTCAAGTACAGCTGAATAAAAGCTGTGTATAAAATCTTGTTTAAAACACTGCAGATCACAAGTGTATCCATTCAACTTCCTCAACAGTAATGCACCAGTCAATTGTAACCACGCCCCCAGGCCCGGTGAATAGCGGGGACTTTGACTTTCGGTCCAGCCAACCCCGGTTAAAATCTCCGCCCTGCGGGGACGAACAAATGGTCAAATCCCTACCAAATGCCCCCGCACCCCAGGGACCCTAGGTAAGGCCCAGTCCCCGCTATATTTAAAGCGAAGACAAAACCACCGCATTCACCCGGCACTGCGGGGCCAACTGAAAGGTTAAAACACGGCCCATTTCCCTGGTACACCCCCGGACCTGCGGTTACAATTGACTGGTGCATAACGAGTTGATTGTTAACAACGATTACGTTAACAACGCTGCTTACCTTTACAGACTTCTTTACAACCAATACGCCTGGGTTATATACATATTATCTCTCAGCATGGCATAATATATCATTATCTTAACAACCTGTTTATCGGTTAGTTAGTCCATCCTGTTTATAATAATGTGGTATATGTATTAATACTCAAATAAACTTTTAGAAAATTATTTTTATTGATAATATTTTTTCTAGATGCAATATTATATTTGTCCTTTCATCTATAATGTATCTATGTATATGTTTTATTGTATAGCCATCTTAGCAACAACAACATCTATGTACGTAGCTGCTTTTAGTGACCTTACACTTTAAGAAATTTGTGACACTCAAATAAATCCTTTAACATTTATCGTTTCCGATTGGTAATAGATAGCACGTTCAATTTTAAATTAAATCGTACTATTGTTTTGTATTTAACATAAACATGTTTACGAAACAGATCGCGATCATGAAATAGCGCATGTATTTATTTTCTTACATTATGAGTCTTATGATTTGTTTGTGTTGATGCTTATAATCTATATGACCGTTTGAAATATGAAACATTTAATTCACATTTCTGTGGAAATAAATAGTATATATCACTAGCGAATAAGGCGCCCCCCCCTCCAAAAAAATGAAATAAAATAAATAAATAAATAAATAAATAAATAAATAAATAAATAAATAAATAAATAAATAAATAAATAAATAAATAAATAAATAAATAAATAAATAAATAAATAAATAATAATAATGTAAAATAATAATAATAATAATAATAATAATAATAATAATAATAATAATAATAATAATAATAATAATGAATAAAAATAATGAATAATAATAATAATAACAATTATTTGAGTGAGGGGCGCAGGTCAAAAGGTAACGCCCCCTCTTACGTCAAATCCTGGACCCGACCTTGTTTTTAAATAATGTTTATATATTTATGGAACAAGTATGTGTCATAATACGTAATATATATGATAAATTTTGAATCTTAATAAATTACTCACGTATTTCATTTCAAAATGAGAACTCAGACGTGAATACTTGAATGAAACTGTGACATGCTGAGATTTGTTTGGGTAATACTGATTATAAAGTATTATAAAATAAACATCGTTAAATGGGGAAGCTATTAAGCATACAGATCGATCTGTTGATTTGTTATTGTTAAAATATCGAATAAGAAATATCATGTTACAACATGTATATAATATTAATATTAAAAAGGTGCAATAGTTTCAATAACACAAAACAATACTTTAGGAATCTTAGTTATTTCGTATATCACACACTTTTAGTCACGTATAAAATGAAGTAAACGCCTTACCTGTGTATGCCAATGTCAAAATACAAGACGTCCCGATATTTAAAAAAGTATCCTATAATCTATATATCGATCTTTACACACAGTTAAATTGTTAAAATGATCATTATTTAATCAATATATGAGTAAACCAAACTCGCAGGGAAAATCCCAAATAGTTTAAACAATGTTTATTTCCACTGTATGTATGTAAATTGACGTAAAGTACGTTCTATTTATGACCTTTCAATGCTTCAGTGAGTTTAAACCATTTACAGGATCAATTCAACTATTTGGTTAAGAATGGGAGCGTCTACCTTGTTTACAAAAACAGCCCGACCTTGCAAAGGTAACGGGAAGGAATTTATCACCCCGTTTATATGACGCGATTAACCCACGGTGCAAATATGCCCCCGTTATTAAATTAACCCTAGGGGAAATATGTGCATATAAATCCTTAAATTGTCCTCAAGGGTTAATTGGTAAATTTTCCCCCGTGAGTATTTCATGTCATATAAACTCAAAACCTGATTTACTCTCGAGATATTTCGGCAGAATTTCAAGTAAATATTTAACACAGTATCACGAAGAATTTTGTTTTATAAATATATAATTACTATAGCAGAAAAGCGGGTAACCTCTGTTGTCTTATCAATAACATAGAAGGTGATACTGTATCAGAATTACGGGTAATCCCTGTTTCCTTATCAGTAACACAGAAGGTGTTACTGTATCAGAATTACGGGTAATCCCTGTTTCCTTATCAGTAACACAGAAGGTGTTACTGTATCAGAATTACGGGTAATCCCTGTTTCCTTATCAGTAACACAGAAGGTGTTACTGTATCAGAATTACGGGTAATCCCTGTTTCCTGATCATTAACACAGAATTGGTTACTGTAGCAGAATAACGGGTAATCCCTGTTTCCTGATCATTAACACAGAATTGGTTACTGTAGCAGAATAACGGGTAATCCCTGTTTCCTGATCATTAACACAGAATTGGTTACTGTAGCAGAATAACGGGTAATCCCTGTTTCCTGATCATTAACACAGAATGGGATACTGTAGCAGAATAACGGGTAATCCCTGTTTCCTTATCATTAACACAGAAGGTGTTACTGTATCAGAATTACGGGTAATCCCTGTTTCCTGATCATTAACACAGAAGGTGTTACTGTATCAGAATAACGGGTAATCCCTGTTTCCTGATCATTAACACAGAATGGGTTACTGTATCAGAATAACGGGTAATCCCTGTTTTCAGATCGTTAACACAGAATGAGCTAATGTAGCAAAATAACGGGTAATCCCTGTTTCCTGATCGTTAACACAGAATGAGCTACTGTAGCAGAATGACGGGAAATCCCTGTTTCCTGATCATTAACACAGAATGGGTTCCTGAGGCAGAATGACGGGTAATCCCTGTTTCCTGATCATTAACATAGAATGGGCTACTGTAGCAGAATAACGGGTAATCCCTGTTTCCTGATCATTAACACAGAATGGGTTCCTGAAGCAGAATGACGGGTAATCCCTGTTTCCTGATCATAAACACAGAATGGGCTACTGTAGCAGAATAACGGGTAATCCCTGTTTCCTTATCATTAACACAGAAGGTGTTACTGTATCAGAATTACGAGTAATCCCTGTTTCCTGATCATTAACACAGAATGGGTTCCTGAAGCAGAATAACGGGTAATCCCTGTTTCCTGATCATTAACACAGAATGGGCTACTGTAGCAGAATAACGGGTAATCCCTGTTTCCTGATCATTAACATAGAATGAGTTCCTGAAGCAGAATGACGGGAAATCCCTGTTTCCTGATCGTTAACACAGAATGGGTTCCTGAAGCAGAATGACGTGTAATCCCTGTTTCCTGATCATTAACACAGAATGGGTTCCTGAGGCAGAATGACGGGTAATCCCTGTTTCCTGATCATTAACACAGAATGGGTTCCTGAAGCAGAATGACGGGTAATCCCTGTTTCCTGATCATTAACACAGAATGGGTTCCTGAAGCAGAATGACGGGTAATCCCTGTTTCCTTATCATTAACACAGAAGGTGTTACTGTATCAGAATTACGAGTAATCCCTGTTTCCTGATCATTAACACAGAATGAGTTCCTGAAGCAGAATAACGGGTAATCCCTGTTTCCTTATCATTAACATAGAATGGGCTATTGTAGCAGAATGACGTGTAATCCCTGTTTCCTGATCGTTAACACAGAATGGGTTCCTGAAGCAGAATAACGGGTAATCCCTGTTTCCTGATCATTAACACAGAATGGGTTCCTGAAGCAGAATAACGGGTAATCCCTGTTACCTGATCATTAACATAGAATGGGCTACTGTAGCAGAATAACGGGTAATCCCTGTTTCCTGATCATTAACACAGAATGGGCTACAGTAGCAGAATAACGGGTAATCCCTGTTTCCTGATCATTAACACAGAATGGGTTCCTGAAGCAGAATAACGGGTAATCCCTGTTTCTTTATCATTAACACAAAATGGGTTCCTGAAGCAGAATAACGGGTAATCCCTGTTTCCTGATCATTAACACAAAATGGGTTCCTGAAGCAGAATAACGGGTAATCCCTGTTTCCCGATCATTAACACAGAATGAGTTCCTGAAGCAGAATAACGGGTAATCCCTGTTTCCTGATCATTAACACAGAATGGGTTCCTGAAGCAGAATAACGGGTAATCCCTGTTTCCTGATCATTAACACAGAATGGGTTCCTGAAGCAGAATAACGGGTAATCCCTGTTTCCTGATCATAAACACAGAATGGGTTCCTGAAGCAGAATAACGGGTAATCCCTGTTTCCTGATCATAACACAGAATGGGTTCCTGAAACAGAATAACGGATAATCCATGGGTTCCTGAAGCAGAATAACGGGTAATCCCTGTTTCCTGATCATTAACACAGAATGAGTTCCTGAAGCAGAATAACGGGTAATCCCTGTTTCCTGATCATAACACAGAATGGGTTCCTGAAACAGAATAACGGGTAATCCCTGTTTCCTGATCATAACACAGAATGGGTTCCTGAAACAGAATAACGGGTAATCCCTGTTTCCTGATCATAACACAGAATGAGTTCCTGAAGCAGAATAACGGGTAATCCCTGTTTCCTGATCATTAACACAGAATGGGTTCCTGAAGCAGAATAACGGGTAATCCCTGTTTCCTGATCATAACACAGAATGGGTTCCTGAAACAGAATAACGGATAATCCCTGTTTCCTGATCATTAACATAGAATGTTTTCCTGAAGCAGAATAACGGGTAATCCCTGTTTCCTGATCATTAACACAGAATGAGTTCCTGAAGCAGAATAACGGGAAATCCCTATTTCCTTATCATTAACACAGAATGGGCTACTGTAGCAGAATAACGGGAAATCCCTGTTTCCTGATCATTAACACAGAATGGGTTCCTGAAGCAAAATAACGGGTAATCCCTGTTTCCTGATCATTAACACAGAATGGGTTCCTGAAGCAGAATAACGGGTAATCCCTGTTTCCTGATCGTTAATGTCACAGGGTGAGAAAAGTGTGCAGCCAGACCGGGGCTCGAACCCGGGACCCCTCGCTATCAGGGCGAGTGCTCTACCGACTGAGCTACCGGACCGCTTACACACCTCCTCACCACATGTGTAGGTATCGGTACCGTGACATACTTCCCCGCAAACTGGAAATTCGTCCTCGAATTTGAGGAACACCAGTTCTAAGGAATGCACATAATTAACACTGAGAGCGCATTATGCTGCCAAACAGTGCTGCCACGGTCCCTCGTTGGGCGCCAAATGTCACAGGGTGAGAAAAGTGTGCAGCCAGACCGGGGCTCGAACCCGGGACCCCTCGCTATCAGGGCGAGTGCTCTACCGACTGAGCTACCGGACCGCTTACACACCTCCTCACCACATGTGTAGGTATCGGTACCGTGACATACTTCCCCGCAAACTGGAAATTCGTCCTCGAATTTGAGGAACACCAGTTCTAAGGAATGCACATAATTAACACTGAGAGCGCATTATGCTGCCAAACAGTGCTGCCACGGTCCCTCATTGGGCGCCAAATGTCACAGGGTGAGAAAAGTGTGCAGCCAGACCGGGGCTCGAACCCGGGACCCCTCGCTATCAGGGCGAGTGCTCTACCGACTGAGCTACCGGACCGCTTACACACCTCCTCACCACATGTGTAGGTATCGGTACCGTGACATTAACACAGAATGGGTTCGTGAAGCAGAATAACGGGTAATCCCTGTTTCCTGATCATAAACACAGAATGGGTTCGTGAAGCAGAATAACGGGTAATCCCTGTTTCCTGATCATAAACACAGAATGGGTTCCTGAAACAGAATAACGGGTAATCCCTGTTTCCTGAGCATTAACATAGAATGGGTTCCTGAAGCAGAATAACGGGTAATCCCTATTTACTGATCATTAACACAGAATGAGTTCCTGAAGCAGAATAACGGGAAATCCCTGTTTCCTTATCATTAACATAGAATGGGCTACTGTAGCAGAATGACGGGTAATCCCTGTTTCCTGATCGTTAACACAGAATGAGTTCCTGAAGCAGAATAACGGGAAATCCCTATTTCCTTATCATTAACACAGAATGGGCTACTGTAGCAGAATAACGGGAAATCCCTGTTTCCTGATCATTAACACAGAATGGGTTCCTGAAGCAGAATAACGGGTAATCCCTGTTTCCTGATCATTAACACAGAATGGGTTCCTGAAGCAGAATAACGGGTAATCCCTGTTTCCTGATCATAAACACAGAATGGGCTACTGTAGCAGAATAACGGGTAATCCCTGTTTCCTGATCATTACCACAGAATGGGCTACTGTAGCAGAATAACGGGAAATCCCTGTTTCCTGATCATTAATACAGAATGGGTTCCTGATGCAGAATAACGGGAAATCCCTGTTTCCTGAGCATTAACACAGAATGGGTTCCTGAAGCAGAATGACGAGTAATCCCTGTTTCCTGATCATTAACACAGAATGGGCTACTGTAGCAGAATAACGGGTAATCCCTGTTTCCTGATCATTAACACAGAATGGGTTACTGTAGCAGAATAACGGGTAATCCCTGTTTCCTGATCATTAACACAGAATGGGTTACTGTATCAGAATAACGGGTAATCCCTGTTTCCTGATCATTAACGCAGAATGGGTTACTGTATCAGAATAACGGGTAATCCCTGTTTCCTGATCATTAACGCAGAATGGGTTACTGTATCAGAATAACGGGTAATCCCTGTTTCCTGATCATTAACACAGAATGGGTTCCTAAAGCAGAATGACGGGTAATACCTGTTTCCTGATCATTAACGCAGAATGGGTTCCTAAAGCAGAATGACGGGTAATCCCTGTTTCCTGATCATTAACGCAGAATGGGTTCCTAAAGCAGAATGACGGGTAATCCCTGTTTCCTGATCATTAACGCAGAATGGGTTCCTGAAGCAGAATGACGGGTAATACCTGTTACTGTAGCAGTGGTTTATAATAAGGTAATAACGGATAATTTTTGTTTCTTTATCATTTACACAAAATGGGTATAACTGTAACCGAATATTATGTTGATCATAGGTCATTTTTTTAATTGCATATGTATTTACAAGCGGAAGTTAAACCTATAATAGGCATACTACAGAGAAAAATTACATAGCTGATGTACTTAGAAAAGTATATTGAATTATACAGATACAGTTGTTAAGATTGTCATTTAGATACATCTATAACTTATAAACTTATAAATATGCTCCGCCATCAATGTATATATATATATGCCATTGTATTATAATAATTTGATTAAGGGTCATATTGGCCTATTTCAAATATGAAGTGTGTTGTGAATTGCTTTCGAATAAACTTTTTTCTTCTTTCCTTACCATGAACGCAAAATTGATTACTTTGTCAAAATATATTGTTTATAATAATGGGAATTGTTTCTTCCTGATCATATATGCAAAACGTTATAACTGTAGCAGAAGAAATGACCTTTCAGAACTATTAAAGCTGCACTCTTAAACC